>NC_071265.1:16790853-17090853 GCF_023375685.1 Ictalurus furcatus | reverse complement strand
TCAGTGTCTGTAACTGCATGACTGATTCCCTACTCCTGAAATGAACATGCACATTTTAACAGTGGAGCAAGCATTTGTGTTTTAGGGAAGATTTATGTCAGCAATGGTTATATCAACCTAGCCCAATAATATTTATATTACACTTTATTTATATTATTCCTACCTATTTATATTGATTTATTTATTAGTGGAGCTTGCAAAGCATCACTATTGTTCTCTTGCATAATTATTTTATTTTGTTGTTGTTGTTGTTATTATTGTATGTCCTGTGCCTTATCATGTCACATGTTAAGTCAGCTTTATATGATCTGTGGCCTGACTTTGCTGTCACAGCCAAAAAAAATAAAAAATGCACATAGTAAAGGAATTATTTGGTCAGAAGGTGAGAGCAATGGTCTTAGAATGTATAATATGACACTCACTGGTGGCCGATTTAGTGCCATTGCAACATAGGACAGCTGACAAACCCAGGAGGCATGGGATGAGGCAAAACTCACACGACACCTGCAAATATGATAGTGGCAAAGGCAAAATGTAAATGAAACATGCAAGATACATGATATTTTTTTATTCATTTGTGAAGTGAAAGTGTTTTTCTTACTATTAATGCACATTTCTGCACATATTAATGCTCAGTTACTTTATTCTTGATTAGCTTAATAATAGAAGAAAAAAAAAAATAATTGTGGTATGTATCATCTCAGAACCTAATTAACTTGTAAGGCTTTAAATGACTTCTGAAAACTCTTTGTGCAGGTCAAGAATTGTCATAAGTTACAACAAATCCCGAGCATATTAATCTCTTTAAACCATGGGATAACATTCAACAACCATGGGCTCGGACAAGCAGCTGCCTGAGGATCTAAAAAAGAAACTAATTGATACCTACAAAGCAGGGGAAGTCTATTAAAAAGATTTCAAAGCGCTGCCAGCTCACAATTTCCACTGTCTGAAATGTCATTAAGATCTATGGAAAACAACAACATCTGGAGGACCAAGAAAATTCTCAGAGAGATCTGTCTATATGTTTGCCGGAAAGGCAAAGGAACAGTAAAAATCAACAAAATATGTCATTTGTCCAGGGGTGCCCAAACTTTAGCATACAACTGAACATAGGTTTTTTCACATACTGTGGAAATGATAAATAAAATACTGTACTTTGAATTTTGTTTACTGTGGCTCCAACAAATCACTTAATAATAGATTATAAATTCTACAGATGGATCTAATCTGCGAATAATGATTATCGCTAATTTTTTTGTTTACTTAGTCTAAAATATATAATTTCTCAGACCCCCCACCATTATTAGTAGAATAGCTTGCAAGCTTGCTAGGCAGTCAGTGGTGTATTCCTTAGCAGTAGCATTTTCTCACACATTGTAGTTAATAGATTTCAGACTATACAAAACAACCCTCGCTGGTTGAATTCACTGTTGGGCAAAGCTAAGCTTGTCTAGTCTTGTGTATTTTCTGGAATTTTTGTAGTCTTGTGCACACTGGGAATTTTGTTATTGAATATGATTGAGATATGCCCTTAGATAATGAGATCTGTAGTTCAAAGCCCACCTTTACTCTGACACGCACACACACACACACACACACACACACACACACACACGACTTACTAAACATGTGATGTGACATTGTGATTGCAGCTAATTAATGCTAGCCTACACCTTTTAGTTCTTTGAAAAAAGAAGTAATGCAAAAAGACCAAATGTCCCAACTAGGTCAAAACTGTCAGATATTCCAATGCTTCTGGGGACATTTGGTTAGCACCAAGAAATGGGGTCATTCCATCTCAAGTGGTCCAATCATTGTAAAGTTGATTGCTTGACTGTTTTTAATTTGACATTTTTTTGAGTGATTACCTCTATTTATTGGCATTGCAAAATCACCAGCTTTTTAATTTTATTTCCCTTGGTTTAACCACGACGGCCATCTTTGTGTCATGGCACACAGCTTTGGTTATACGGCTGTTTACGGAATCCTTGATATCTTGGCTCAGGGTGGGCTTAGCTCCTTGGAAAACTTGAAACTGATCTCTAGAGCATATTACAAGATTCATGGACCTATATAAACATTTTGCACATTCTTCTTCCTTAGACTTAGAAAATAAGTCCAAATGTAATGCCCAAGATTGCTCACAGATCCACTTTTAGGGTCAATTTATAATGGAAACGGTTCAAGTTTCAGTGTAATTTTTTAAGGGGGTACCTAGGTAAGTATCGTCTGCATGCAGAACATTTCAGGTTTCAGACTTATCTTATTCATTTATTTTTTTAAGGGGGGGGGGGTGAGAAAGTGCAATTATGAGAAAATTTCCTTCACTTTCGGGTTGAATATCTCTGGTGGGGGGACCAGATACAAACCTGAAATAGTCACAGAAATAAGCTATAGTAGCATTCTGCTGTAATGCATGACAGTGGACCTCGAGGGCCAGGTTTGACGAATCAGCCTGATTTATCATGCTGTTACAGGAGTACAGTTGGTATGTGTAAACAAATTTGATCTAAATATGGAATTACAGTTCAGTTGAGTGTTTTACAAGTGGACAGTGTCATAAACAGAGCTGTGTTGTTTCTCCTGTGATAAAAGCAGTAAATGGCTACAGCTTAGAAGTCACTTACTGCTTTTATTACAGGAGAAACAACACCATTGGACCACTTGAGATGGAATGACCCATAAAAACATGCTCTCTCTCGCTCACTCGCTCTATCTCTCTCACATGCTCCTGCTCTCTCTCTCTCTCTCTCTCTCTCTCTCTCTCTCTCTCACACACACACACACACAGACACACAGAGCAGAAGAGATTTTAGAACCTCACACTTTTCATACACATATTTCTTCATCCTGTTATTTAAGTACTGGATTCTCTACACACGTATTTTCCTTGATTCCATGTTCAGAGATTTCGCTTTCACCTTATAAACCTATAGCCATGAAAATTCAGCTTAGCTAGAGAAAAGAACTTATTTTCACACTCATATAAATGAAAACACTGAAACACACATTTACAAGCAGGGATATTAAGAATCTCATATTTGTTTCAGCAGAAATGTCAGGGTGCGTTGTAACCTTTACCCAAGCGCATTATCTGCCTTGATAGTAGGAGGGGGACAAGGAACTGAAATGACATGATGGGATTTGAAAGGTCTCCATCGGTGACTGGCCCTGAGGCTATCTCCCCTTCACAGTTCAGTGACACCAATACTCTGCCACACACACACACACACACACACACAAACAACTTACCTTCACATGAGCTTCACTGTTGATCTTCATCCCTGTGTCGAGCCTTGATGGGTGCTCTGCTGAATTATGGCTCTCTACTAACACAGCTGGATAAGAAGATCGACCTAGCACTGTGGTAGGTAGTGAAAAAACAGTGACGTTTTAACATGGTTAAAGAAACACAGAATATCTTAAGTGTGCGCACACGGCATTGTTCTGCTATTCTTCCTCTTGACGTATTACAAACAAATGGCATTGTGTGTAATATGCTAGCTAAAAACAGTCAAGTGCACCGCATCAGTCCGTTTATTTTTAATAAACTGCATAAATGGAAGATTACATATATATATATATATATATATATATATATATATATATATATATATATATATATATATATATAAGCGAAAACATTTCTCAAAACTGGCCTTTCAATCAAAACCGGAAGTGATAAATAATGGAAGACTGATGCCAGAGCTAAAAGATTAGCTTCAAACAAAGGGACAGAACATAACCCGCTATTTCCACGCGGAGTGGTACACTCGAAAACACTGTCTGTGTGCTTGTGCAACCGCCATTTCTGCTTTCCTTGCCTTTTGTTCTCAATGAGTCACAATGTCTGGGCTCCAACAGGATTTTATGACTTGAAAAATACACCAAGAAGCCTGAGCAGACATGAAAGTTCAACTTCTCCCATTCCGAACAGCGGAGGCTAAACATTAGCGTCCACAATGCTAAGGTAAAGGAAAACCGAGAGGTTTTAAAACACCTCATTAATGCAACTTGCTTCCTAGCCAAACAGTAATTAGCATTTCATGCTAACAATGAGAGCATGAGCTCGTGGAAACTATGTAGAACTATTACATGCTTTTGCTGAGAAAGATGATGGGTTAGTTAAACATTTGGAGGCATCCAGTGTGTTTTCTGGCTTATCAAACAGAATTCAGAACGATTTCATTGAAGCAATAAGTGATGTGGTTAGAAATGATATAAAAAATGAGATTAATGCAGTCCTATTTGTTGCTGTAGGAGAAGACGAGACAACGGATGTCCCAAACAAAGCCCAAATCTCTCATTTTGCGTCTGTGGAGTGAAGTGAGGAGGCCTGTGACGTGAGGGAGAAGTTTTTGGGATTTGATGGTGTGAGTAATGACAGACGAGTAAAGGTAAGACCATGCATACACTGCTATCTATACAGTCCACGATAAAAATAAAAGACCAGCCCCCTTTTTTAAATAATAAATAAAAAAATATATATAAAACAAGATAAGAAAACTATTTTAAAGAATAAAACTACATTTGTCTTTTTGTTGTGGACTGTATATTCTTTCATTTGTATTGAATGAGTATGAATTGTGGAATTGTGATGGCAAATTAAGAACACATGGAGGGTGCAGAGCAAATACGCTCTCTCTCTCTCTCTGAGCCGCTATAAATTTAACCTTCTTCTTTGGACAAATATGTACCTTATCTATGTGTGTGTAAAGAATGCTGATACGGGATATGAAACATAACTAGTAGTCAATGTGCAAGCAGCCAGTTGAATGGTGAATTTATGCTTCTCTGTCGAATTCATATATTTGTAAATCTGACTTTGAAAGAGTCAGTGCCTCCCCAGCCATGAACCTCACCTCACCACACGTCACTGGTACTAACCACTATATACCGGTAACACGTCACAAGACTTGCTGTTTTGGACATGCTCTGACCCAGTCGTCTAGCCATCACAGCCATTAAGATCCTTCCACTTGCCCATTTTTCCTGTTTCTGTGGTAACAAAATCGTGAAACCCTGGCGGGAATGCCGATTGTGTACAAATGCAAAAATACAAAAGTGACTCCTGTGCATGCAAGTTTCAACAATAGAGATCCGTCAGTGTGTTACTCAGTCTGTGGGCAAAAAAGGCTTCTCCTAGGTTGGCCTGCTCAACAGTTTGAGGGGGGAAAAAAGCAGACAACCAAATTAGGATTAAAAACCTAATCAAACTAAAGACTAGGATTTCTGGGAGAGCAAAGACTAGGTAAACGTTGTTTGGTAATACAATAAATACACATATTTAGCAAATCACAAAAGGAAAAACAGAGGGTTTAAATCAGTGATTGCCAGGGCAGCACACACAAGCTAATTAATACTTGAGGGCAACTGAGAGTGAAGAAGAAGCCTTTATTTTGTCACATATACATTACAGCACAGTGAAACGCTTCTCTTCACATATCTCAGCAAAGATATCACATATCTCTGTGAAGTTGGGGTCAGAGCACAGGGTCAGCCATGATACAACACCCCTGGAGCAGAGAGCTTTAAGGGCCCCAACAGTGGCTTAAACCCCTGATCTTCTGATCAGTAACCCAGAGCCTTAACCAGTGAACCACACTGCCAGTCCCCCTACTGGCACATTTTTCAGATTAAACCACACAGAGAACCGCAGAGATTCTGCCTGCGCTCAGGCTCACACCCTGTACCCTAGGACTGTGAGGAAGCAACGCTACCTGCTGAATGACCCTGCACAGTGGTAATAAATAATGCAGGACCACTATGGTAACAAATGTACAGGGGTAAAAAAAACAAACAAACATATAAAACATAGGGGCTCGGTGGTTAAGGCTCTGATTAGAAGGTTGCATGTTCAAGCCCCAGCACTGCCAAGCTGCCACTGTTGGACCCTTAAGTAAGGCCCATAACCCTCTCTGCTCCTGGGGTGTTGTATCATGGCTGACCCTGTGCTCTGATTCCCGACTTCCTAACAAGCTGGGATATGTGAAGAAATTAATTTCACTATACTGTAATGGGTATATGTGACCGATAAAGGCTTATTCTTCATAATACATGTATATCCACAAAAGTAAACACAGACAGTTTAAACAGACAATCATCATAAGGCGACCAGTAAAATTGGACTAATTAACTAGCAGGACACGGCTTCCTGTAGTTTACTGACACCATGTATTTAACTCTGTTATATCACTGGGCTTCAAACCTAGGCAGCAGAACGTGATGCACAGATTGGCCCAGATATAGCTAATTGAATGAAAAGACATATCAGAGTCCTCTTTCAATATGATTACCTGCAGATCAAGTTATCCGATAATGCATATAATCATCACTCCTTCCTTGTTATCCCCTGCATTGTGAAATGGCATTCCTCTGGTTTGCCATCGTCTATCTCAGCCAGCACCTGCTGAGCAGTTTCTGTCTGTGCTCCCCTCTGCTCTTCCTTCCTCCTTCATCAATCACCTCTAGGAGCCAAACCATGTGCATATGGAGAGAAGCAATCTGGCAATCCTATCTTTTATTGCCAGTTCATAATTGAGACAGTTTTTCTGAACAGTTGAAGTCTGTCAAGCGCAACTAATTGGATCTCTCTTACCCTCTTTTGTTTGCTCTCTTCTATTCCTCCAATCACTGCTCAACCTTTGCGGTTTTATTTGAGTAAGGTTAGAAAATTAAAGAAAATTTAATGAAGCAAGTGAATGAAGCAGATAATGATTCATGTTTGACCGCAATATGTCACACGTGTACTAAGAATTTCATTCAGTTCGGCCATGCGAGAAATGTGTTTTTATTAAATCCTTTAACTGAATATGTGACATGTTAATTATTTCATAGTAGTAGATTTCTAAACACATATAATTGTAGTATGCTTATTTTGTACTACATTTATATTGAATGATTATGGGTTGCTGCATACACTCACTGTCCACTTTAATGTTCTTGGCTGACAGGAGTGGAACCTCGTGCGTTCCTCTGCTGTTGTAACCCATCCACCTCAAGGTTTGAGGTGTTGTGTGTTCTGAGATGCTTTTCTGCTCACCATAGTTGTAAAGCGTGATTTATATGAGTTACTATATCCTTCCTGGCAGCTCAAAACAATCTGCCATTTTCCTCTGACCTCTGTTCTGTGTTTCCATCCAGAGAACTCACTCAATGTTTTTTTTTTGTTTTGTTTTTTTTGCACCATTCTGCATAAACTCTAAGTAAACAAACATTGCATAAACAAATACCGTTGTGGGGAAATCCCAGGAGATCAACGGTTTTGGAAATACTCAAACCAGCCCATCTGGCACCAACAACCAAGCCGTGGTTAACGTCACAGAGATCACACTCTTCCCCATTCTGATGTTTGATGTGACCATTAACTGAAGCTCTTGATCTTTATCTACATGATTTTTTACACATTGTGTTGCTGCTACATGATTGGCTGATTGGATAACTGCATTAATGAGCAGGTGTGCAGGTGTTCCTATTAAAGTGGACAGGGAGTATATATGTAATAATTATGGCTGCTCACATTACAAATGAGCTTGTTTGTTAAAGGGATTAAAACATAAGCACGATTTATTCAAGCAGAATTAAAGCTCGATGCCCGAGAGCTGTATCTATGTAATGATCTTCACATCAACTTCTTTAATCAACATTTGAAGTTTAATTAAAGTAGGCTGAAGAGTTAATGGATCTGTAGACAATTTTCCTTCGCTCTCTTTTATTTTTTATTTTATTTATTTATTTATTTATTTTGCTTGAGAACCTGAGAGCCTAAATGTTGCCCATCACCTAAACCACAGTGCTTGAAATGCTTGCCAAATGGCCAAAGAAACTGCAGACGTTCACCCACTACCACAGAAATGGACAACAAGTATAAATTGTTGCAACATTATTATAGTGATGATTAATTATTGAAAAATATGGTAACTACTGTTACATAAGAAATCTACTGTTTTATTTGTTGGAGTGTTAAATGGAATCATTTTAATTTCTTCTCATAAGAGAAACATGAGATTGCTATGTTTATAAGATCATCATGCTGTGTTTTTGTGAGCGAGTGAGTGAAAGCGAGCAAACCAATGTCATAAGCTCCACTCGCTTAAAGGTCAATCCTTCACAATAGGAAGCTCACAGTCTGCTCAAGACCAATCTCCTTCTGTCTCGCCATCCCTTTTTTGTATCTCTCACTGCTTTGTCTTCCTCCCTTTCATTATTTTTCTCAGCTTCAGTGCATTTTCTTCAGATCTTACCCATGTTTTGCTTCTCTCGCTCTCTCTCTCTCTCTCTCTCTCTCTCTCTCTCGCTCACTATATATATATATATGCTGGCAGACAGTGTGTAAGTGCTCTGACTTGGAGCAGTCTATGAGAGTCTGTATGATTGGCTAAACTCAGAAGAAGTGTTCAAAATCGATTAGTGTGCCATCACCCAACTGGGTTTTGTGTATAGCATGCTTTCCTTTCATACCTCCACACCCTGGCCGTGCAAATCTCTAACTCTTCTGCCCAGCATCTCCCATTATTATACCTCTCAGTTTGTTCTTTTCTTGGCTGTTTTTCTCATCTTACTCCTCTCAAGGATTTTCCTTTCTGCTATATGCTAACAGCCTGATTATTCCTCTGACTCTCTTCTCTTCCCTTCCCTTCCCCAGGTGCTTGTGCTATATGCTATAAAAACAAAAGGTACATATGCCTGTCTGATATAAGATACATGGGTGATTGTTTTCATAAAAGACGCTGAAATGGTTGAGCTCTCTTCCTGCGGTGATTAAAGATATAATAAACATGCTGCCTTTAGCTATGTTTTCCTACTCTGACAAATTCTCCAGGTTTTATATTTCAGACATTGTCATGCAATAACACTCTCTCCTTACTTCTAGTCACCATAGTGACCAAAGACACTCATGTCCTTTTACATTTAAAGTAAAAGAAATGCATTACAACAATAATTCTGCTTTATCTGTATTGCTTAGCTTTCTCCATTCCCCTGATTCTTTTGTGTGTGTCTGTGTGTGTTCGATCTTGTTGAGGTCAATGTGGACTGAAGAGAATTGCCATAGAAAGTGACAAGGAGAGGACGACCTTTTTGTTCTTTTCTATCAGTTTGCCAGGTTTTTTTTTTTTTTTAATATATATTATTGAAAGCCAGTGAACCATTCTCAAAGAAACAGAAAGATGAGCTCATATAGAGGGCAATCCCTCAGTATGCCAGACACTGTGTTCTCTCTCATTCAGAGGAAAAGAACACTATCACATGTACTTTTTGAAAATGTGACTCTGTGTCATGCATTTTAGGAAAGTCATAGCGTGTTAATGTGAGTGCTCCCCACCCAATTCACTGTGTCATTCTGTCTTGGCCTTTGTTCCTTTGACTTTGCCTCTCTCTCTGTCTCTCCCTATCTCCCTCACTGTCTCTCACTCTCTCTGTTTCATTCTGTCTCCCCCTCCTGTAATCATCTGTTCATCATAATTATTAGAAGGCTTTCTGGCTATCTCTAAATGTCCTGATGCATTTTCTGGCCGCATATCAAAGAGCTACTAAATAATACTTTCATATATAGAGAGTGCACCTAGGCACCATTTAATGTGGCCCTCCCATCTACACACATTTCACTGTGTTCTGGCCTCACCAGTTATCATGCCCTGGCCATCCACACTGCCATATAACCAGTCAAAGTAAGGCTGTAAATACATTGAGACAGAGAACATACACTATCGAGATTCCTTAAGGGGCTTTGGGGTGGCGAGTGAACAGAGGTGGGTTTATTTCCTGGACGATCGCATCTTGTTTCTAATTTCTGTAAGAGCAGACCCCTGGTTAATGCCAAGGAGCATTAGCAAGGCTATTGGCTGCCAGTGCTTACTGCAATGCACTAATACATGGTAAATTAGATGGGGCTTCATAAATCCATGCACTCTTATTAAAAGCACAGATTTCTTGAGCAAATGTCTCCCCTAAGGCTTTGCACGTTGTTGCTAGCTATGTATCTAAAAAATGAGCATTAAACAATATTGTTAACAGTTACATATATAGTACTATATATAGATTACTCAGTGATAGGGCGGTATATTTACCACCATCTCATACCAATTTCCCACTGATTACAATTTTTATTAATTAAAATTACGTTTAATGTTGTGTCACATGCTTGAAATGAGCTAGTTCCTGTTATCACGTATAACAGTTTTCCTCCTTTTTATCACTCTTTGAAGACAAAAATGTTATAATGAATGTAAAAACCTCACTGTAGTAATGATGAAAACATTTGTCTTTGTTAAGTAACACTTAAAAAAAATTAGTTTATTGTTTAGGCTTAAAACATGTAAGTATCTGCTGTGTTAATGACTGTGAGTCCACTGGTGTCGCTATTGTATGCATTAATCTCATCCCTAGCTGTCAATGAAGCCAGCATTCATGTCATTTTTATCAGATTGCAAATTTAATGCATTTGGAAAGGCACTCTAATGAAATTGGTACATTGTGGAATAGCTAAGTCACTTGTGTGGATACACAGCCAAATATGAAAGATCTAGCAGTACTACTCTAATTTGGCTGGTAGCATGCACCTTAAAAAAGAAACCCATATTATTGGTCATTTTAGAATAAAATGACTACCTGCTTAAGAATTACAGACACACACACACACACACACACACACACACACACACACACACACATCCAGTGCTATCAGGTGCAGGGTCAGTATATAGGTTTTCAGAATAGCAAAATGAAGTCATGCATGCTAATAACTGATTTAGGAATTTTCTTTGCTGTTGTTTAATATATTTATTTAGAAACACTAAATTGGAAAGATTGTATACGATATTTTACTCCAAGGTCTTACCAAGATGTCTAATTTGTCTGGGTTTCTGCTGCCTTTGACAAATGTGAGTTTTACGTAGACAAGAAAATAAATGCTAAATTGACATCCTACTTGGAGGTAACAAAAAAGGTTTTTATATGTGTGCAGTCTTAGCATAGAATTACCTTAGGATTGATTGGTAATCAAGTTGAACAGAAATGCTGGGAATTTGATGTATATATTTTAATATGAATAATATTCAAATCCTTTGCTTCATATATAGTATTGAAATCCAATACATTCAACATTTTAATAACTATTAATACCTTAAAATAACCTCCTTGTCTCGAATACTGAACATTTTCTGGGTTTTATTAATCCACCAGCGTAGAATAAGGTATTTCTAGGCTGCTGTGCTGTGTGGCTGGTAAGTACCGATCTGTGAGGTTTGCATCAGCAGCAATAAGCAGAAATTTTTTAGCACATTAAACAGCTTATCCAGTGGGCAACACATGTAGGACTATTTGTTATGTGTGGTCATTAAAAACAGTGACTTTAATTCTCAAGCTTTTTCCAAACAGACCATAAATAATGTTTATTGCGGCGATTATTGCTAAACATCCCATGAATGAATGTTTCAGAATGTTCTGCCAGGACTACATTAGCACATTTTACAAACCTTTATAATAGCCGATATTGAAGTTTATACAAACTGCCAGTTTTGCTGAAAGTCCTGGGGATGTCCATTGTTTCTATTTTCTGGGATACTTTTGGACATTTGTGAAGTTGTGGCATGGAGCCCAACATCTACCTGCACCCAATGTGCAAGCTCTAGAAGTTTCTATTGTAGAAGTACCTGTTCTAGAGAAGAACGAATAAGATTCCTGGTACTGTTGATACAGCAGCAAAAAATTACACGGTTTCCTATGGTGCAAACATGTTCTTGAGTTTCTAATAATAATAATAATAATAAAAATCCTGGAAGTTTCCTGGAAAATCTCCTGTGGTAGAAACATAATTTTGCACTCACTGTATGTAACTCAAATGCTTTGTACCAAACAAGACCACTTTCCTAGCAGAGCATTTCAAAAATAATTTAATCTTGATGTGAAATTTATTGACAAGCATGAACTTCAGAAGGGGCTATTATAGACATATTGATCTGCACACCATAATATTTATATACCAGTTATTGCTTGATTTATATACCAGTTGCTTGATTTATATACCAGTTATTATACTAGAAAATTATTTAAAGTGATACTTACATGTACACTATATGGCCAAAAGTATGAGGACATCTGACCATCACATTCATATGTGGTTCGTCCTCAAACTGTTGAAACACAGTTGCAAGCACACAGTTGTCCATAATCTCTTTGTATGCTGTAGCATTACAATTTCCCTTCATTTGAATTAACAGGCCTAAACCTGTTCCAGCATGACAATGCTCCTGTGCACAATGAGAGGTCCATAAAGACATGGTTTGTTGAAGCTTGTGTGGAAAAACTTAAGTGACCTTCACAGAGCCCTGACCTCAACCCCACTGAACACTATTGGGATGAACTGGAACTCTGACTGCACCTCAGTCCTCCTAACCCAACATCAGTGCCTGACCTCACTAATGCTCATGTGGCTGAATGAGCAAATCTCCACAGCCACACTCCAAAATCTAGCGGAAAGCCTTCCCAGAAGAGTGGAGGTTATTATAACAGCAAAGGTGGAACCAACTCCATATTAATGTCCGTGGTTTTGAGACTGGATGTTCAACATACACATCTAGTTGTGATGGTCAGGTGTCCACATACTTTTGGCCACATAGTGTATTTCTGTAGTCATAGTTAAAGAATCACTTGATTTATATGTACGGTTAATAATTGAATTTTAAAAGAGCAACTAATTGAAGAATTACATGAAAATACAATCACTATGCTCTAAATTTATTAGACCTGTGCAGGATTTTGTCCACTTTTTGTGTGAGACTGATTGGAAAGGCTGGTGATAACACCTTAGCTTCCAACTGCGTGTTCTATGTATATTCAACCCTGTTGCTTCTTCTCCTCTGTCAGCTCTGCTTCTCTATTGAAGTAAGAAGTTACTTGCCTGAAATAACAGGGCTTTTATCATAAATCCTCAATCCACCATCACATTATCCCACAGTTTGAGGTCGTCAAGGATGTCTGAGAGGGATGAATTTATCACTACAGCAGCACTCTTATCCTGGTCTCATCATAAACAGTACCATACTACATGGTGCAAGTATACAACTCAATTTCATGTTATTATGTACATTGTTTTTTTTTTTACTTTCACTGTTGTCTAGGTGCAAGTAACATTATGGTAGCTGCACTTGAATGCCTCTTTTGTTGCGATCCTGATTATCTATTTAGGGAGGCATGGTACCTCATCTCTCAGCTCTTAAGCCTTATATTTAATATCTAATATTTAAAAAGATTATTTTACTCCTTTAACATGTTAACTTGTATGGTAAGGTCATCCAGCAGCACCTGTCTGAGCTTCGTCAATGTAATCAACATTTGTTTTCAGTTAAAACATAATGTGTAAAGTAGGACAGCAGTATATTACATTTAAATCAGAATTATTTACCAAGATAGATTATTATTATTATTATTTTTTAAGAAATAGACTCACCTATGACCCCTTTCATAGGTTTTTCTTGGTGTAATTATACTTCTAGAAAATTGAGTCTTCCTAATGAGTTCCAACAGGCAGAATATGTTGATGTTCTTAATTGCTGTAGTTATTTGACTGATCTGCTACATGCTACCCATAATCTAATTCTGCACTCATGTCATGTGAAAGAAATACGGGAAATCTTTTTTTGTAGTTAAATGTAGCCTGAGGTTAGTTACCTTTATCAGTTCATCTAACATTATCTGGTATTTTACAACAGCACTTTCGGTGGGTCATAAGTTGTTGAATAATGTTTTTTACAGCATGTCTGAAAAAAAGTCAGGAAACCGTGGGAATGTACAGTAGCATGTCTAAAAACACAATACAGTGGCTGAGAGCATATGTTGTAAACAATAAATACAAAATTAAGTATACAGTACTGTGCAAACGTTTTAGACACCCTATTTTTTTGTGCAAACTTTGTTATAGATTTTTATTTTATGAATTCTACATTATCGAGTCAGTACAAAAAAACATTTTAGATTCCCAAACATTAGTTTTCCAGCACAAAATGGTACAGAAAAAAATGTGTATGTGTCAGTAAAGAAAGCAGGATATGAAGAGGTAAGAGACACTTTTTAGACAAAAAACATAATGATTGATGCTGGGTTTTGCTGCAAAAATTAGAACCTGTGTAGGATAAGCAGTACAGAACATGGATGGTTTAATAAATTTTAAAACATGTAGCAATTGGTAAAAAAGGAATTTAAGGGTGGAAGGTGTAGGTGGTCTTCTGCACCGTCACTGATTATTTTCCTATAACAGCATGCTCCATTGTGTTTACATTAAATGTTAGCATATACACTGTATGACCAAAAGAATGTTGACACCTGACCATCACACTCGTATGTAGCCCTTCCTGAAATTGTTGCCACAAATTTGGAAGCACACAATAATCTAGGATGTCTTTGAATGCTGTAGCATTACAGCTCCGAGACCAACTAACTAAGTATTGCCAAGGCAATTTTATAGACAGGGCAAATGGTGCATTTGTTCGCCTTACTGCTGGGGTTATACCGATTTTTTAATGTTTCATTCATTTTATTGCATGACTAATTAAAATATCCAATTAAACAGGAAATTTAGTTTTATGTTTTAAAAGTGAAATGGATTTACATTTAATTATAAAGACTTGTATTTTTTACTCAAGCTTATATTATATGTACCATGGTAGTTATTACATGAGTTCTTGAATACAGTCAAATTTTTGTTTTTACGTTTATTTAAATGCCTTCTTGTGTTGTCCATGATACTATATTTGCCTGATTGTTGCACAATTTTGGGAAAAACAAACTGCTGTTTTCTTAATGTTAATTCTCTCAATTTTTAAATTGCTGACAGGGTGCACAGTATCATAAATATGTAAGCTACAATTATTTACAGGATGTCAGCACTCTGCTCCATGGGGTACATTTATTTAAACTCTGTGCGGAATGTGTCAGGATTGGCCAGGAAAAATGACTCCACTCAAATCAAGATAATGTGAATTCTGCTTTAGAGATGTGTTTTATTTTCCTATTTGTTTGTTGGAGAATACTGAGTGGATTGTTTAAATGGTAAGCTCCTTATGTGTTGCCATTTGAAAAGAAAACCAAAGGTTGTAAATCATTTTTGACAGTTTTCTTCATTTGAGCACATTTGGTCATTTTATTACAGTAGACTAATATAAATGAGGTATGGTGTGGTTCTGGTGAATTTGACATCATTAATTAGAAGCCAGTGTAGTTGTGGTGTCTCCCTCATGCGTCGCTTCTCTTCCACTGCCTGTTTGGAAAGTATAAAATCACTGATGCATAAAAATGCATGCATATCATAGAGAAAGTGGAGGCTGAAGGAATTTAAGGCATTGTCAGTGATTTTGGCAAATGTTTGTTGGATCTTATTATTTTGAAAATCAAAAATCAAAATATACCTTGTGAAATCTGTGGACTATAGGCTTTTCACAGCTCATCGTCCAACCTGCAAAAGCATGCAATGGCAAGCAGTTAGCTGACTGAATAACTATCTAGTCAGCTAATGCAAGTTAACTTGGTACTTTTTCCATTTTTATACTTAAAAAAACATTTATTTATTTATTGTTGAAGCAAAAAAATTTATCAAACACCTATTACCAATGTGAAAAATGAATTGCCCCCTTAAACTTAAAATCTGGTTGTGCCACCTTTAGCAGCAATAACTGCAATCAAACTCTTCCAATAACTGAGAATCAGTCTTTCATTTACTCCTATGCTTTGGATCATTGTCTTGCTGCGTAATCCTGTTGTGGTTGAGTTTCAATTTACGGACTGAAGACCAGACATTCTCCTTTAGGATTTTCTGGTAAAGAGCAGAATTCATGTTTCCCTCAATTATTGTAAGTTGCCCAGGTCCTGAAGCAGCAAAGCATCCCCACACCATCACACTTCCTCCACCATGTTGACCGTAGGTATGATGTTCTTTTTGTGGAATTCTGTGTTTAGTTTATACCAGATGTAACGGGACGCCTGTCTTCCAAACAGCAGTCAGCTGTCAGGGTCAGCAGTGGTTTTCACCTCGGCACTCTTCCATGGATGCCATTTTTGCCCAGTGTCTTTCTAATAGTGGAGTCATGAACAGTGACCTTTATTGATGCAAGAGAGGCCTGTAGGTCCTTTGATGTTGTCCTTGTCTCTTTTGAGACTTCCGGGATGAGTTGCCGCTGCGCTCTTCGAGGAATTTTGGAAGATCGGACACTTCTGGGAAGGTTCACTACTTTCAATCATCTTCTTCCTCATCATTCATGGAATTTCTTTCAACTTTGCCATAGTGTGCTATTGGGTACTTCAACTTCATGCTGTTGAAAAAGTTAAAGTTGGTTTAAGTGTTGATTTGATTGAACAGGGTTTGCAGTAATTAGGCCTGGTTGTGTCTAGTCCAGCTGAACTCTATTATGAAGGCAATTTCATAGATTTGGGGAATTAGTAACTACGGGGACAAGTACAATTTCACACAGGCCCAGTTGGTAGCCTATTAGATAACTTTTTTGCTTTAATAAACATTATACTTTAAAAACTGTATCTTGTATTTACTCAGGTTGCCTTTGTTTTATCTTAGATTTTGTTTCAATTTAATATGAGATACACAAAACCAGAAGAAATCAGGAGGTGGGCAAATACTTTTTCACACCATTGCACTATTTTTGTTATATATTATATATATATATATATATATATATATATATATATATATATATATATATATATAAACTATGAAATTCCTGTATTAAACTTAAGTCTCATATACATGTTCTGTTGCAAGTGTCTGTTAGATATTAGCTGTTGGTAAGTTCTCTTATACTTATTCTTTTATAACACTCAAGCTAATAGCATATGAAATTGCATTAATGATAATCTGCGTACTTTAATAATTCTTAACAGATTTGACTAGTACTGGGTGTTTTTGGAAATTAAGGACAAAAAGTGTTTTCTCATAGACTGTGTTTGATCAGGTTTTTTTTTTTTAAGGATGTAGCATGTCAGAAATATCTTTACATTATTGGAGCTTAGTTTTTGTTGATTGTAGACTAGACAAGAAAAAGTAACTTGTAATTACCTGTAAGTTTAAAAAAAAAAATTTAGCAAATGTAGTCTTACGTTTTTTTATACATAGGTTTTTATCAGTGAACGTAATGAGAGGGGTCAGATTGATGAATTGCATTCACATCACATTTCACTGTGTATCTGCAAAACACCTAAATCTATACATCTGCCTTTTTCGCCTTCACGTCCCAGTCATAAAGAGTGGATAAGCTGCTAGCCATCTGCTATAGAAAATCATTGTATAAAAGGCAGTTGTTAATTTAGTTTTTACTGCAACAATCTATCTTGCACAAATATCTTGTTGTTCATGATGGATGTGGATCATTTCATAAATGACAATAAATTAACATATTTAAAAAGAGCTGTTGCTGTGTTACTGGGCCTTTGTCCCATGGAATTATTTGTAATGTGGCCTATTACTTAAAATATTGACACCCCTGCTCTACTCAGTATTCCACTACTGCTCAGGGGTCAGCCTGAGACGCAGTCTGTTTGGTAATCTTCTTGACATACTGATTTCATATAAAAGGTTTATTCAATGCTACTTCCAGTACTTTCCAGTATGGATGAATATTGGGTGTCTGAACAGGGTACTGATTGAGTAAAGTTTAGTTTACCATGGTAGTAGCAGTTCTTTTACTGATGAGCAGCATGCAGGCTGAAATGAGACATCAGCAGAGATGAGAACATATTTGCCATGGACAGAACCACTAATTAGGATCCACAAGCTCCAGGGAGAAAAGGTCCAGGTGCAAGATAAGAACTGAGCCTTTCCATAGTCCAGATGCCAGATAGTAAACACAAAGGCAGACAAAGAGTCTGATACCTGGTGCCTTCTTGAACCTTCGTTATCTATCTTGAATTGAAATGGAAATAATTTGTTTTTTACCATTTGATTTACACATTATGCAACATTTTGAAGGAGCATTTATTTTATTGTGAAACAAAATGTAAATAATAAAAAAGCAGACATTTGTCGGGTTGTAATGTTACAACATTTTGATTGCAAATTGCAGCTGCAAGTTTTCTGGCATGTGTCTCCATAAGCTTTGCACATCTGGATCCTGACATTTTTGCCCAGTCATGTCAAAATTGCTTGACCTCTGTCAGACAGGGTGGAGACAGTTGGTGAACAGCAGTTTTCAAGTCTCAGATTCTCACTCAAACTAAGGTCTGGACTTTGACTGGACCATTCTTATACATTTAGGTTCTTAATTTTGAACCACTCCAATGTAGCTCTGGCAATATATTTAGCATAATTGTCCTTTGGAAAGTGAATCTCCTCCCTAGACACAGCTAACATGTCTTAAAGACTGGAACAAGTTTTGACTTGACTTATAACCTATGGAACAACTATTTCTTCTAGGATTGCCCTGTATTTGGTTAAATCCATCTTTCTCCAACCGTAATGCAGTCTCTTGCTCATAGAAAGCATCCAACATGCTTCAAAAGCATTTTTTACTGTATATGTTCTGTTGAGGTGAGCTGGGTGTGACCTATGCACATTAGCCTGGGGCTCTGGTTCTTCTTTTGGTGAAGTTGACTTGAGAAGAAGAGTGTTGTACAGTTTGGGTTTTTATTAAATAATTAGTGGAAATTACCTGGCAAAAGACCAGGAAACCCTTACACATACTAACACTAAGTTAGGCATAAGAAGATTCTTTTTTATTTTATGCAATGCTTTATCACTGTATCACTAGTTTAGAAAATCTTAAGGCATGTAGTTCATTTAATGCCTAGTTGGTTTTCGTAATGCCTAATCTTAGAGTAGAGGCCTTTTCTTGAAACCCTTCCACACAACTTGTGGTGATGTAGGTGACTTCGGATTGCAGTTTTGGAGACTTTCTGACCCCAAGACGCAACTAACTTCTGTAGTTCTCCAGCTGTGATCCTTGGAGATTTTTTGGCCACTCGAACCATCCTCTTCACTGCGCATTGAGACAATATAGACACATGTCCAATTCCAGATTGATTCATAACATTTCCAGTTGACTGGAACTTCTTAATTATTGCCCTGATGGTGGAAATGGGCATTGTCGATGCTTGTGCTATTTTCTTATAGTCACTTCCCATTTTGTGAAGCTCAACAACCTTTTGCCGCACGTCACAGCTATATTCCTTGGTCTTACCCATTGTTATGAATGACAAAGGGAATTTGGCCTGTGTTACCTCATATTTATACCTCTGTGAAACAGGAAGTCATGGTTGAACAATTTCCTCTTCCTAGTAACCCAGGTGTATTAAAAAATGTAAAGTATAAATGGGAATATACTTTTCTCATATGAATTAATAGGGGAGCTAATAATTGTTGCCCACTTATATTTAACAAAGACATTATATATATATATATATATATATATATATATATATATATATATATATATATATATATATATATATATATATAATATATATTGGATAAACCTGTGTTCTGTTTGCAATTGTTTGATATCCAAGAGAGCAGATTATCTTTGTAAAAATTTTTTAACAAAAGGTGAAACAATAAAGACAATTCTTCACATCCTTCTTTGCTCATATTTACCAAGGGTGCCAATATTAGTGGAGGGCACTGTATGTCCAAAGTGAGTTAGAGGTGTTAACACAAGCTGAGGAAGTGGTAATATAATATGACCCATTTGAAGCTGGGAGAGCTCATATCATGTGGGGATGTAGGTGCTTTTGGCTCCAAATTATGTGTCAGTCATCTTATTGGTAAATATTCATGTTAATTGTCTTACACAAGAACTTCCTTTTTCTCATGCGTTATCTAAAGCTTTAAAGATGTTTGAGAGGAACTACAGCAAGGACATTACGTTTATCGTCTTTTGCAAGGTTGTCGCTCTGTCACTCCTCTTTCTATGTCTGAGTGGTAATCACAGTGTGTGTCAGTGTGCCCTCTTCTAATTGGCCTGTCACTCTCCGTGTACTGGCAAGGAGGGGTCGGCCTTTGTGTGGCTGCCATGGCGACCGGCTGAGCTAATGAGAGGGAAAGGGCTGTGACTAATGACATCGCTCCATCCATCTGAAAATGAAGCAATATAACATACACCCACATGCATACACACTTTCCCTACTTGTGTCAACACCTCTAGATCTATGAAGACAGATTGCAGCATATTTGTGACATATTGTCCAACATTTGCTAGTAGTGTGCTAATATAAACAGTTTCATCTGCACGTCCTAATAAGGTCTCAGATTAATGTGAAACTCTTAATCCGGATTATTAATCCCTAATTGTATGTAGTCAACTGGAAGTGTGACAGATGGTCTGCTGCAGTCTTTAAATAAGATCCGCACTAATCATGCCATTTACAGTCAGTGACACAGAAAAGTGTTGCTGCTAACTGGTAATGTGGACAATAGGGCATTATAATTAACAATAGAGAGTTATTATTACTCAGCGCCTTATATCTGTTTTTGTATTTCATATCAGGGATATGAGAACTTGAACAGAGGAACTGATTCTTAGGACGGTCAATTACTTTTAGATGTGTAAACAAGCTAGGTTTTTCCTGCTTCTACATACTTTTTTATGTTTGTGTCAGCGTCAGCGTGGTGGTTGCAAAAAGTGGTCATTCAACTGATATTTCAATGTAGAATTATGAAGTGCAAAAATGTTTTTATAGCTATCTATTAAATAAAGGCATTTGGGGAGTTTTATTTGGCTGAGACAGACATTATTTAATTCTAGGTTAAACATAAGCAAGGGAATTGAACATGCAGACAGCTTTATTCAGTTATATCGGCACCCTTGGTAAATCTGAGCAAAGAAGGCTGTGAAAAATTTTCTTTATTGATTAACCTTTTGATCTTTTGTTTAAAAAAAAAATCACAAAAATACTCTGCTCTCATGGATATCAAACAATTGCAAACACAACACAGGTTGGTAAAAATAACTTTGTTAAATATAGGTGTGCCACAATTATTGGCACCCATATGAATTCACATGAGAAAATATATTTTAAGTATATTCCTATTGGTATTTTACTTTTTTTTTCTTTAATACACCTGGGTGACTAGGAACAGAACATTGTTCAACCATGACTTCCTGTTTCACAGGAGTATAAATATGAGGTAACACATAGGCCAAAGTCCCTTAGTCATTCATAACAATGGGTAAGACCAAGGAATATAGCTGTGACGTGCAGCAAAAGGTTGTTGAATTTCACAAAATGGGAGGTGGCTATAAGAAAATAGAATAGCATTGAAAATTCAATTCAGTTTTATTTGTATAGCGCATTTAACAATGGACATTGTCCCAAAGCAGCTTTACAGAATATATAAATTCAGGATATAGATTTTAAATGTATGAATTTATTCCTAATGAGAAAGCCAGAGGCGACAGTGGTAAGGGGAAAAACTCCCTGAGACGATATGAGGAAGAAACCTTGAGAGGAACCAGATTCAAAACCCATCCTAATCTGGGGAACAATGTATAGTGCGATTATAAATAAGTAAATCCCTTCTGTATGTCCTAATAAATGTATGTGCTAAAATGTGCTAATACACTATGGTCAAATAGTGCAGTTGTGTAACCAGAAGAATTCATTACAGTTTTTACATGAAGTCTGTTTTGTTGAACTTCTCCACTGTTCAGTGATGGAGACTTGAGTGCAAAATTGTTTGTGGCAATTGTAATTCTACACCATCATAGCATAATTGTTCATATGAATCGAGGGCCAAAGACATCTTATGGTTTTTAAGTGGTACCATCCTCAGCAATCTCAATGATCTTTAGACTGCTGCATGTGGGGCCATGACTTCCAGTTGATGAAAACTCCAACCAGAAGTAGGGCACCGGGATGGATCGGGCAGGTCAGGAGAGCAGAAGCGGTCTGGATCACTGGCATCTCAGGAGTTTCATGTATAGCTTGACAAAAAGAGAGAGAGAGAGAGGAAAAGAGAGGGGAAGAGGTTATTAGGTATGCTTATCTTCCCGTAATGTTTAAGGACAATGTACTTTGCGTGAGTGCAAGCAGGGACTCCGGCAAGACTTACTATGATAGTATAACTAAAAGGGAGAGCCAGAAGGTAACACAGATATGAGGGTTTCCTGGGACATAAGGCAGCCAGCCACTCCATCAGCATCCAAACATCCCAGTTCACCACAACACTCTATTCCCGTGAGGACCCGAACACTGATTGGAAGGCTGTTCCATAACTTTGGAGCTTTGTTATAGGAAGCTCTTCCCCCTGCTGTAGCCTTCACTATTCGAGGTAGCAACAAATAGCCTGCATCTTTTGATCGAAGTAGGCATAGCGAATCATAAAAACCAAAAGTTCACTCAGGTGCTGTGGCCATTTAGTGCTTTATAGGTTAGTAGTAGTATTTTATAATCAATACGAAATTTTACTTGGAGCCAGTGCAGTGTGGATATGATAAGGATGATGTATGCACAGAGAAGTCACCATTTACATCTACGAACTGATAGCGATCAGTCAAATAAGACCTGAGCCAGGAGAGGACCTTTCCCTTAATGCCAACAACATTTTCTAGTCTATCAAGGAGAATAGTATGATCAGTTGTATCAAATGCTGCACTAAGGTCAAGCAACACAAGCATGGAGACACAACCCTGATCAGAGGCCAGTAGTAGGTCATTTACCACTTTAACCAGCGCTGTCTCTGTGCTACGATGAGGCCTAAATCCTGACTGATACAGTTCATGGATATTATTCCTGTGTAGGTACGAGCATAGCTGCTGTGTTACAACTTCTAAGATCTTGGAGATAAAGGGGACATTTGATATTGGCCTATAGCTGGACAGTTAACAGGGGTCGAGGTCAGGTTTTTTAATCAGAGTTTTGATAACTGCTAGTTTAAAGGATTTACGTACATCGCCAGTGCTAAGGGAATAATTGATTATTTTTAGAAGGAGTTCGATTACTTCTGGAAAAATCTGTTTAAAGAAACATGTAGGTAAGGGATCTAGTATACAAGTTGATGAGATTGATGAAGAAATTAATTAAATTAGTTTGCTCTCTCTAAGGGGAGTAAAACATTCTAATTGTTGATCTGATATTGCTATATTATTACCTACAGAGTTAGTTATTAAACTGTCTAGTTTTAAATTAATAGTCTGATTTTTTTGTCTAATATTTTGCCAATGAAAAAATTCATGAAGTCCTCGCTGCTATATAATGATTGTGTGCAAGTTTCTGTGGTGGTTTTATTCCTAGTTAATTTTCCTACAGTATTAAATAAGAATCTAGGATTGTTTTTGTTATCTTCAATTAGGGTGGAGAGAGAGAGAGAGAGAGAGAGAGAGAGAGAGAGAGAGACTGATCTAGCAGCACTAAGAGATTTTCTATAGTTTGGGAGGCTCTCCTTCCATGCTGTTTGAAATGCTACCAATTTGGTTTGACGCCCTTATGTTCTAATTGTCGAGTGGTCCGTTTTAAGGTACGTGTCTGATTGTTATACCAGGATGCTAGCTTTTTCTCTCTAAATATTTTTCTTTTAAGTGGAGCTACCTTATCTAGCGTGTAGCAGAACGTTGACTCTAAGCATTCAGTTACCTGATCAAGTTCTTTGGGTTCAGACAATGATTCAATCATAGCTGATATCTCTGGGAGGTTATTGATAAAACTTTGTGCAATAGCTGCCGTGAATGTACGTTTAATGCGGTAACGTGGCAAGGTGCATATATTATGATCAAAACGAGATGAGAATGATCTGCGATAGCTTCAGACTGCGGAAATGTGACTATATTTTGTATATTTAACCCGTATGTTAGTATAAGGTCACGAGTGTGACTACCATTATGAGTGGGTCCTATTACATCCTGACTGACCCATACTGAATCTAAAATAAGACACAACCGCTGTTCTCAGAGGGTCTTCTGGGTTATCAAAATGAATATTAAAGTAGCCAACAATTAATGCTTTATCTAGAGAAACAACCAGGTTCGAGATCAAATCTGCAAATTCACCAAGGAATTCAGAATATGGCCCTGAGGGTCTATAAATAATAATTAGCAGAATTGACTCAATAGACTTATTTTTTGTGGCTATATATCTTATACCAGTATAAAGAACTTCAAAGGAGTTGAGTTTATGACTAGGTTTTTGTGTGATGCCTCGATTATCATTATAAATAAGTGCGACACCTCCTCTTCTGCCAGTTAGATGTATATAACTGTATAAATGCCCATTTCCACCATCAGGGCAATAATTAAGAAGTTCCAGTCAACCTAGAATTGGACATGTGTCTATATTACCTCAATGCGCTGTGAAGCGGATGGTTTGAGTGGCAATAAATCTATAAGAATCACAGCTGGAGAATTGCAGAAGTTAGTTGTGTCTTGTGGTCAGAAAGTCTCCAAAATTCAATCTGAAGTCATCTACATCACCACAAGTTGTTTGGAAGGCTTTCAAGAAAAAAGATGAATATGAGACAATAGATCAGAATTCCAGCTTACATTTCCTCATATTTGCATCTGGATGTGTTAAACAACTTGTAAAATGGCATCTTTTGTTTGAACCAACCCATTTTGCAAATGAGCAAAAATATTGGAACATGTTACTGGCAGATGTTTCTTGTTGCCCAGGTGTGCCATGTTAGATTGATTGTTTAAACAATTATTAGCTCTGAATGCCTACTCTTGGTTTGAGCCCTGGGTTTTGCCTGTGAAAATGGCAGTTGTTAAAAAGGATAAACTTACATGAAGACCAGAGAGCTGTCTATAGGAGAAAAGCAAGCCATTTTGAGAATCGATCAGAGCCATTGCACAAGCATTGGGCATAGTCAATACAACAAATTGGAATGTTTGTAATTATTGACGATGTAACTCTTGATGATAGCAGCCCAATAAGAAGTCTAGAGGAACATATGTATGTATGTGCCAATTTACAGAGAAATGCATCCAATCTAATTGAGAGGAACTTCATCGTGCAGCAAGACAATGACCCAAAACACATTGCCATCTCAATAAAGGACTTTACCATGGGGGAAAAGTAGAAGGCTTGAGACTGGTCAAGTCAATCACCAGACCTTAACCCAATGGAGCAGCAGAGGAGACTGAAGAGAGAAACCCCCCCAAATCAAACAACTGAAAGAAGCTGCAGTACAAGCCTGGAAAAGCATCACAAAAGAAGAATGCAACAGTTTGGTGATGTCAATAGGTTGCCGATTTGATGCAGTTATTGCAAGCAAGGGATATGGAACCAAATATTAAGTGTTACTTTAATTTATTTTAAGCCTGTCTGTTCCAATACTTTTGCTCAACTAAAAATTTGGTGGTCCACTACCAAAGGTGCCATGTTCTAAGTCGCTTAACTCACCTAGATATAATTTCAGGAAATGAAAGCTGAAATTCCGTTCCATCTTTCGATCTCAAACCCAAATGTCTTCGTTGTATAGCAAAAAAAAAAGAATTGGCTTTGCCGTTCCAGTACTTTCAGAGGTAACTTTATTTGAGAGCACGTTGGATGTGACTCAGTTTCCACAAAATCAGACCCATTCCTTATAATTGCCATCTCTGGGAAAAATATCAGGAAATTCAAACCAGAAATTAACATGCCTGTGAAACCACTGCCTGCTGTGTCCCAGAACGAAAGCCTCCATGGAACCTTTACATATGACTTGTGATTAGATCAGAGATTCCTTTCGAATGAAGTCAGTAATTTTATCCAACATTGCTAATGTGACTATTCATTTTCAGTATGCTGACGTTTTTCATAAATGTTAGGGTGGATATTCAGCCTTGCCCCCCTGCTTATCCAAAATTTAATTAGAATTTTACCTTATAATACAACATAAACAGCACATATTGTACTTTATAATGGATATATTTTTGCTACAGTGCTCACTGTACTTCTTGTTGCAAGGGATAAAGCACACACAACTCATCTCTTTGCTGATTAGAAAAGCTTTAGATTGGGCCACTTCTGTTTGGCTGTACGAGGCTAACACAGTGCAGTCTTATGGTTGGAAGAAAGGGCAAATGAGGGTCTCTTGGGCCTCAAAGAAGAAACTGTAGAAGAATAGTCACAAGTTTGTAATGGTGCCTGGTCCATTAAATGAAGCACCACACAGAAAAAGAGCACCCCCAACTCTTTACACAATAAGGGCCATCTGCACACAGGACATCCTGGTCCCATGACTGTTATCCCACTCCAACATTACACCTGCAATGGTACGAAGCTTATAAGTCTTTGTCGGTTTTGTGTCTCTATTTTTTTGTTTATTGATTACACAATAGTCTAGTTATGCCGGTTTGATGATCACCTGAACTTTTGCCTGTTCGTCATTTTGAGTATATCTCTACCCTTTCGTTGTTTTTAATAAATGCCTAAACCTGTGTTCCATTCCATGACAGAAATTCATACATTAAAAACCTGAACACAAACCTTACACACTTTGTAAGAAAAAGTTTGGGTAAGAAATCATGAGTGCATTAGTTGCAGTGTTCTGAAAGACCCCCTGTGTTAGCTGCTCCAGGGGAGTCTTATTCCTGGTGAGAGGGTATGCTGCCTGTCTCCATGACAGCATGCCATCTGACCACTGCTGACAGCTTTAGTCAGTGTGTGACAAATTACCTGTCATTAAACTCCCTGCACCAAACAATACAGCCTCTGCCATTGCGTTGCCCTGCTAGCAAACATGTAAATCTATCCACTCCAGCAGGATGTAGACAAATCTTACTGATAGATAACGGTTTTGTGGGAATAGATACTCAGTAACAGAGGCTGTCCACATGGTGTTATCTGTCCTATCTGTCAAAAACACTACTATAGTGAAAGTAAAAGTGAATAATCCCCTTTGAAATCTTGTCTATTCACAAGGTTCATTGTTACTCTTATAGGGTGGATTACATACAACCCCATACCTGTAATCTCTCACACAGGGACCTCCAGCATTACAGTTATTATATTCATTGATTTTTTTTTTTCTATAAGAAGAAATCCTTTTTGCTATAGGAGCTATTTTTCACGTGTCCCAGTTATGGGGTAAGGTGGCTAGACGGAATCCCTTTTTCATGGATGTGGTCTGATGTGGCCAAGGTAGAACTTTTTGGGAATAACCAAAAGATATGTTTGGTGCAAAAACCAAAAAGACAACTTATCACCCAAACAACACCATACCCATTGTTACGACCCAGTCTAGGTTGGGCCGTACAGAGTAACCAGCTCGGGATTCAAGTTGATTGATCTTTAAATTGTAAGTGAGGGAGCCAGGAATAACAACAAAACAAGGTAGTTCAAAAAGGTTGTGGTGTATTATATCACACAATATATACATATAACTATACAAACTAACCAGAACAGGCGTATCTTCAGGGTGGGTCAAGGCCAAAATAATAAACAAAAGAACTCTGATTAGGTAGCTAGCTTACCTAAAAGGAAAGAAAAGAAAATACAAATATTCTTAGCTAACTACCTAAGCAAAGAAACAGAGACTAAAGAAACCCTCTCCCAAAATAAATGGCAGCCACACCCCTACAGCCAGTGAACCAATTGAACATATATATATATATATATATACACACAAGTGAAGAGAATACAAAACAGATTTAGGGATAACCAAACTCAGAGTCAGAACCAAGCAAAAGTCAAAACCAGAACAGCAGTCAAAATACAGAGTTAGCCACAAGGGCAAGCACACAAATAAAGCAATCTCCTAACAACACACCAAACACCTCCAACATCCCACACATTCTCACTCCGTCTTCCTCCTTTAAAATGGCCGCCAATCAGTGAGGTCATCAAGGGGGCGGGAGCAAGGCAGGCTGGAAAGTCTGGAAGGGAGTTAGGACCTGCACACAATGTCACAGCACAAAAAAAACTCCCTGCCAAGATAGCGGGTTATAACACCCACGATGAAGCATGGTGGTGGCAGTGTCATCTTCATCTGGGACTGAGGCTCTAGTCAAGAGAGAGGGAATCATACCAAAAACCAAACTATGTTAGCACAAAATCTGCAAGCCTCTGTTAGACTGCTGTATATGTCACATAGGTCAAATAATAATCATAATCCAAGTCAACATAGGAATGGCTTTAGAAGAAGATGGATGTTTTGGAATGGCCCAGTTAGAGTCCAGATCTAAATCCTAATGAAAACCTCTGGAGTTACTTGAAGAGGGCTATGTATGGAGATCCCCTTGTAATGTGATAGCTCTGGAGCATTTTTGTATGGACGAGTTTCATAAAATTGGCAAGATATGCTATGTTTGTAGACTCTTAGCTAAAAAGTCTGAATACTGTATTGCAGACAAAGGGTGCTTTAACAAAGTTTTCTATTTTTCCCACTCAAACCTTTTCTATTTGTTTTTCACTTGAATTTCATTGGTTGCTACATCACACTAAAAGTGAGTAATATAACCCCTTCCATAACCCCAGATGTGATTCCACCGTGTGCCTCGCACACTTCCTGATAAATATGATGGCTCTCTAGAAAAATGCAAAGACTTTCTTATGCAATGTGCAATACTTTTTGTTAGTGCTCCAGGTAGTTAAGATTGTGGCTGGCCCCTTTCACCCTGGAAACAAACTTTTCGAAGCACTCCACTCCGGCAGGAGGCTGCGGTCCATCAAGACCAAAACCTCACGCCACAAAAACAGTTCCTTTCCATCCGCAAATGGCCTCATCAACAATACTCATGGTCTCTTATCCACCTCCATGGACATTACACATTACATAAACGAACAACACCACATTGTTGTTTCATATACGTTATATTAGCACACACTCCGACTACTATACTGCACTTTTTTACTTCAACATTTGAAGTGAACATTTGCACTGGCCCACTTTTGCACATCCTGCACTAATGTACAGTTAATGTTTTTATTTTCCTAAATCTTCATATTTTTATATTTATGCTCATAGTTTACATAGATATTTTTTTTTAAATGTGTCTCATTTTCATAACTTTCTCTCTTGTTTATCTTATTAATATTATTCTATTTCTTATATTTTACTGTTTTTGTTAAGCACCTGTACACCAAGACAAATTCCTTGTACATGTAAACCCACGGTACTTGGCAATAAAGGTGATTCTGATTCTTCTCACCAACAAAATGCTTACCTGTGCAACTTCTACATTCAACCCCATGCTGCTGAACCAAACCTACTTGAGCTTCAATCAACAGTTCTGTGAGATTTTTGACCATGCAGAAATGGGAAAAGATGCTGGAGAAAGACAGCTAACACTAAAACAAGGTAAATTATCTTCAGCCAAAATGTATATTAACATTTCAATATGAAATGTTAATAAAAAGTCAGATCATTTAGAGAGGATGGAATGAGAAGACCTCAATGACATGCTCCAAATAGAATTGGCCTGCAGTGATAAGTCCTATGCTTAATCAGTTCATCCAGCTCGGTCTCCAAACAGACAACCTGATTAGAGCCATAAGCCCACTCACCCCTCTCCAGTATGTCTCAGCTAGGAAAAGCCAGAACTTACGGAAGTAGCTCAAACCATTCTCTTTTCAGAACAGAAGGAACTGGGTCTGTGTTTTTACTGTGGGAATAAAGGACATCTTCATGAATCCTGCTCTCTCAGACCAGAGAACAAGGATCTTGACCAGGTGAGCTGCAACATCACTTCCATGGCTCCCATGATTACTAAAGTCCATGCCCTTGTCGATAGATGAAACTAAAGCTGATATGCTGAATATCCCCTAGCATGCTATCATGTAAAAACAAAAGTTAGTGTAAAACCTCTGACTGACACCCCACTAGGAGAAGGGAAAGTAACTAAATGCACCATCCTTGTCCAGATGCACACAGGCCTTTTGAATGGAGAGACCCATTCATTCATAATAACCAAATCACCACACAATCCTGTCATCCTTGGCACCCCTGGTTGCCCACCCATGATCCAATCATCTTGTGGAAGAGAGATGAGATGTTATCCTGGAGTGCTACCTGTTTTAAGCATTGTCTAGCCTCTATTATTCTACCCTCATAGAAAGCCCAGAACCCCAGAGTGAAGTTACAAAATTCCAGCACCTTATGTTGACTTGAGTGAGGTATTCAGCAAAACCAAAACCAAATGACCACCTCACCAACCTACTCCCCCCTAGAGGGCATGTATACCCCCTTTTTCTCCCAGAAACCAAAGACATGGAAGAGTACATTGCTGAGGCTTTGGCTCAAGGTTACATATGCATCCATGTCACCTGCTGTCACCTTTTCCACAAATTTCTTCTTTGTGGAAAAGAAGCATAGTGGACTTGGGCCAAACTGAAGTATTTCAACCCTATACCACTGGTAGCATCCACCATAGAACAGGTGGGTGGAGCCAAATACTTCACTAAACATGATCCTCGCAATGTATGCCACCTGATCCGCTTTAGAGTTGTGGATGAGTGGAAGACAGCTTTCATTACCAACACCGGACACTACCAGGGCATGCCATATGGCTCGTCAATGGGCCTTTAGTATTCCAGGCCTTCATAAATGAGATTCTCCAGGAAATCTTGCACATTTGCGTCATCACTTACACAGATGACATCCTTATCAAATTATTGAAACAAAAAAGAGATACATACAGTGTTGCAAAAACTCTTGAAGAGTTATCCTCATGTCAAGTTGGTACTTCACCAGAATCTGTCAATTTTCTAGGCTATATTCTAACGCAAAGAGGAGTAGAGCTGGACCAGAGTAATGTGGAGGCAGTAACCTCCTGGCCCCAACCCACAACTGTCAGGGAGATGCAAATATTCCTGGGGTTTTACCGGTTTATCATCGACGATTATTGGAGCTATCGACTATTGGATGAGATGTTGTGAATGCACCTGGGAGGCAGTGCACATCCATCTACAAAGAGCTATCCATCAACAGAAGAGGCTAGCAGACAGATGAAGGTGCCTTCATCTACTCCAGCAACCTGCCCAGATGGTCTGGTTATCCACCAGAGACCTCTGACTAAAACGTCCATCCCAAAAGTTAAATCCACAATTCATTGCTTCCTTCAAGTCAATCCAATATTGTAGAAACTAGAATTACCCCCACAATATGGAATAGCACCCACATTCCATATATCATTACTCAAACCATGTGTCTCTGTACCTACCCATCAGATGACCAGATTCTGTAACATCTAGCCCAGACTTTCCCAGACTGCCAGAGGGTGCCCTCTCTCAAAAATTAATCCCACTTCTTTGGTGGTATTTATTATTTCCTGTGGAACTGCTATATAAAGCAAAGCCTAACAGTCTGCCTGCATTTTTGTCTGCATTCTGCCTGTGTTTTTGTAGGTTGATTATCTGTGTTTGACCATGCCTTGTCTTGACTTGATTTTGACTTTTGCTTTACCCTTTTGATCTGACTCTATTTTGCTGTTTTTGACCCTGCCTCATATCTCAACCTAATTCTTTCCTATTTTGACCACTGCCTGTTTTTGACTGTCTTTGTCCCAATAAACCATGGGCATATGGATCATTAGTCCTCTATCTCCGAGTCCATCGTTACAATTTGAATGAGAGGATGCCAAGCAGGAGTATAGTATATTGGCAATATGTTGCTGCATGAATATTTGTAATTTTATATATATATATATATATATATATATATATATATATATATATATATCATGCTCAGACAGTTATTTGTGCATGCATCCTTATGTAGCCACTAATGTAGATAAATTTCGGTCATGAAATTGTAATGTTTGTGGGATATAGGCTATTTTATTATGCTTTCCATTTGCTATTTAAGTTGTTGAATTTATAAAATAATGCCAATGTCTTTTGTTGGCTCACCTATAAAGAAAATGTGCCCACAGTTTGATGGATGTGCTGTCCGACATTTATCTGCTACATGATGAATCACTTTCAGTGTTGTTCATTATTGTATCCATAAAAAAAACTTGGTGCTTGAGATAAGCAATGTTAACTAACCTTTTCATGGACTTTTAAGGGACAATAATAATAATTAATTTATTGAGCATATTGATGTATATTTAATAGTGCGGTCTAATGGTATTCCATATTTCTTTGTGTATTTACAGAAGAAGACATTTTTTCAAGATTTCAGGGTGACATATAATATTTATACAAAACTATCCGATGCTGGACTTACCCGAATACTGCTCCTCACTCAAGTCGATCAAAAAAGAAAAACACACTTAAGTTTGAGGTCAGAATTATGCATCACTGAGACACACCTCTGTTTTAGGCAAATTCCAAAACCCTCTCAACTTCTGAATAGCACTTAAGTCTGTAGTTATGCCTGTTCTGTCACCTAGGTGATCGAATGAACTTCACGCAACCACTAAAGACCTACCTCTTCATGTACTTAAATTAGCACTTTATTAAAAAAAAAGTTTTGTCAGTGTTTTTTTTTTTTTTACTATATTACCTCCGCAACAGAGTTTTTTTTAGACTGGTAGTATTCTTAATCCGTGACCTAATGAACCAGTATCATGATTTAATGAAAGAGACTTCAACGCACTTCTCTAAGTCGCTCTGGATAAGGGCGTCTGCCAAATGTCATAAATGTGAATGTATGTAAGAGGACTAAATACTGATTTGCACAATTTTAGTATTAAATCCTCACTATGTGTGCCTAATTCTGAATATGGACCATAGTTATCTAACACATCTCCTTGCTGATTTCTCGAGGTCATAATAAGCATAATTCCTAAACATAAAAGGAGTACAGTAATACTATTTTATTGGCATTTATTCAAGAATCATTCATTGCCGGCTCCTAGAGCAGCTGTGATTTACATACATTTGATTAAAAAAAAATCAGTGTAGGGTTTTATTTTTGTCCCTCTTACCTCTTGTCATGTTTCTTGTGATAACATTGCCCTATGACTCTTATATGAGACTTATGAGTGCCCTATGACTGATGTTAAAGCATGCCAGTCTGAAATATAAGAAATGACCCTGAATTTTCCCCAGTAAACTGTGTGTTTGTCTTGTTGGGCTGTTAGATGATGGCAGGCTGATGCATTTCCGCTTAAAGGGGAAATTTACTGCTATGGATTTTGTGCAGTCAGCATTACAGTGAATCAGTGTGACCAAGCAGGTGGCCAGCTATTCTTCCGGTGAATTATATTCAGTCACACACTCAATTTATCCCTGAAAACACACTTAACAATAAACAAGTGGGGAGGGAAAACAGGACACACACACACACAGATACCTTTACATTAGAAATTATTAGTATATTGAATAGGCTGCTGCAGTTGTAATGTTACATGTAAATTAACTTGACAAGATGACCATACCTGCAATTTCATGAGGGGACAAGAGGGAACAAAGAACAAATACACTACTGCTATACTTTGAGGCTTTGAGAATTATTTTGAGTATTTATGCTTTATTTAATTAACTTTGAGATATTTTGACATTTTATTCTACTGTGTTTGAGAAACACATTTTCTACTTTTGAACCTGGGTAGGCCATTTGACAAAAATGTGTGTACCACTGTCATGTCACGGCAAACCAGCAACTCCATTTCCCAGAATGCACCAGAAACTACAAGCACAACTACAACTCCCAACGGAACATACAGACACGGAACCTTCTCCTGAAGACTAATCACACACACCTGTTCTCAGTCACACCACACTACTTAAGAGACTCTCATACACAATGTCTTTGCGAAGTAATATGCTCAGTTGACTTGTCTCTGTCATTTACCAAGTCTTTACCTCGTGTCGTTGCTCTGGTTTTTGGATTTTGTTCTTCCCTCGACTTTGATTCTCTGCCTTGCCTAGTTTGGACTGTTTGGATTAACTTTACTTTGCCAGGCTCTGCCCCGGACGTCGCTCTGCCATCCTGCTCGGCTGAGGACGTTGCTTATTTTCTTTGCTTCACGCTGTATGTTGCTCTCCCTTCCTGCTCCACGGAGGACATTGCTCCTCCTTCCTGCTCCACGGCGGACATCGCTCCCCCTTCTTGCTCCCCCCTCTGGCCTCGTGGAGAACTTTGCTCCCCCCTCAGACCTCACAGAGAGTGTTGCTCCCCGCTCCATCTTCATGGGGAACATCGCTTACTGTGGATTTGTCTTCTCATTAAACTGCCTTACTAGCGCTTGTTTCCATTACCTGGCAATCAAAAAATATGTTTCCTTACAATCTGCCAGCAATACAACCCTATTTGGATGATGTAATAAACTGCATACTTGAGTGAATTTTAAATTAAAAAAACAATCAGTGATTTAGTGTGATAAATTAATCATGTGTAAATGTCTATATAGGCTCCATGTTAGTTTATGTTAAGAATAAGTTAAAATTATATACAGGCCCCTCCAAAACTAGTGGAACACCAAGGCCAATTCATTTGTTTGTGCTTTACACCACAAACAAGAGACCAAAAGGGTTTGAGTTCAAAAGATGGATATGAGACGAGAGTTTAGGATTACAGCTTTTATTTCCTGGTATTTACATCTAGCTGTTTTAAACTTAAAACATAGAACATATTTGGGTCGACCCATTTGGTGTCCGTTGCTCAGTACATCAGTGGTTTCTTTCTTTTTCAGTACATTCCAGATTGCTGTACTGGCTATGCCCAGTGTTTGGGCATTGCCTCTAATTGATTTTCCCTTTTTCTCCCATAGATGGCTTTCTGATCTTCATGTTGGTTTATCCTATTTAGCAACAAATGCAGTCTTCACAGGTGAAACTGAAGGCCAAAAAGTAGATGTTCAGAGCTATTTATTGTTTCAGCAATCAATCTAATAAGACACACCTGTTTTAACAAGAAACACCTGTCACTCACATGTTCTAATATTTTTGCTCGCCAGCAAATTGGTCTGGTGGGTGGTCTGATGCTGATATACATGTTATGTTCTATGTCATTTAACACATCTACATATAAATGCTATTAAATATAAGCTGAAATTCTAAACTCTCTTCATATTCATCTTTTGATGTCAAACCCAAATGTCTCAAAAACAAAGAATTGGCCTTGCTGTTCCAATAGTTTCTGAGTGGATTGTATGTTTTATAAGATATATGCATTTATACACGTATTTGTAATAGAAAGTAAAATACAAGTACCTTTCCCTGTACTTTCACTATCAGATCTATATTCCTTTTTAAATGAAGTTTTTGAGAGAAGGAATTCTACTTGTTATTATTGTATAATTTATATATTCATTCATTCTTCAGTAACTACTTTATCATGACCAGGGTTGCAGTGGCCTATCCCAGAAATACTAGGTACAAGGGAATAATGCACAACGGATGAGCTGCCAGTCCATTGCGGAGCATCGCACACACCTAGGGGCAATTTCTCAGGACCCAGATGTGTGGAGGTAACACTACTAGCTGTGTCAGCTGTAGATAAATCTAAAGACAATTATTATTGACACAAAAGATTACCGAGTACATTGGGAAGAGAATGAATTATCTTTCTGCCACCCAGAATTATTCTTGGCTGCATCCTATGGAGCTTTGTACTGTGTAATCTACATTGTATATGGTTGAGAGGACAGTAAAGGTCTACTTGACTTAACTTCTCAGTACATTTGACTGTTGTTAAGTGCAATATAAATCACCTGCAAATGAAAATGATAAATCAAGAATACAAAATTTTGAGTCAGGAACCTGTTTGCACATCATTTGATTTGGGCCATCTGAAGTGACCTTTTATTTGGTAACAGAAGCTGTTGGTTGGTCAAAATTAAGCCATTAATGATAATGGCTATGGTCTAAGCCAATTAAGGGGGTATCCAAGTACATGGTGCTGCAAATTGCTCAGTATAGTCAGTGACTGTGAAGAAAATGACTGTGGTAGTGTGTGAGTTGCAGTCTAATACTTGTGTGTCTCTTTGCTTCTGAATCTGTATGTGTGTGTGTTCGTTCATCTGCCCTGGTTCCACTCCCCCTCATGCTAAGTGCTCTCATGTCCCTCTTTAATGTGTTCTGCCTACTATGAAAAATTTATCCTCGTCTCCTTGGTCGCAGATCATCAAGGTATTATGCCCTGACTGCTCTGCACTTTTCTCCTGTGGCCAGGGGGAACAGCTGGTGGAAATTAAGACACCAGATTGTGTTACTTACACCAGCCAGTGCGACTGATGCTGATGGCTCCGGAACCCAGAATGCAATCTGTCAGCAATGAGGCTCACAGGAGCGTGTGACCAAATAGGGGTGTCGCAGAAAGTGTGTGTGTGGAGAGGGTGATCTCACTTGACCCTGACTTTAGATAAGGTATAATGTCCAAAGGCAAAACTATGCATGTTGATTGAAGGTTATGGTGTTAAAGTGTATAAGTAATGTGTCTATAATCTAAAAGGGACTCATTTCCAAACTCACTTTGAGATTCACAGACTTTAAAATCGGCATTCTGATTGTTTTATGTATGAAAAATAAAATAATGTACAAACAGCAACTGCATTTGTACGATATACACATGTCTACGTAACACGTAATAACACATCTTGCAGTCAAGACAACTATTATTTTGTCTAAATATCTTGAAGAATTTCACAACCTGTGAAATGAACACATATACTAACACATATATTAAGATTATATACCATGGAATTTTCATCAGACTCTATGAAGAGAAAACTGCTGTGAACATGCATGCCTTACAAACCTTACAAACATGCCAGACATGCTTAGATGGTTATGACATCATTACTGTTGGGACAAATTAGGTTACAAATTAGGAAGATGTGCTATGTCTCTGATTGCCATGATATGTCAGTCAGAGACATAGAACATCTTCCTAATTTGTCCCAACTGTAATGATGTCATAACTCAATTTGCTCTGTTGCTCCTGTAACTGCATAGCATGTTTGCAAAATGAAACTTAAACCTTCAGCAAGCATATTCAATCACATCCATAAGTATTTGGACAGTGATACAATTTTCATGATTTTGCCTCTGTACACCACCACCACAGTGGATTTGAAATGAAGCAATCAAGATGTGATTGAAGTGTAGACTTTCAGCTTTAATTCAAAGGGTTTAACAAAAATATTGCAACCCTTTCATGCATAGTGGTGACTACAGTGGACAGCTATTGCAAGGATTTCAATAGAATAACTGCATAACAGCCACTAGAGTGGACACTAATTCAATATACCATAGGTTGCCACCTTGTGGCAACTACTTGTAATAAAAAAAAAAGCCATGATATCCAAGATGGCCGACATTACTTCAGATGGCCCAACCACTTCAGGATTATCTGTAGAATCCATCTATAAAAGAAGAACCATTGAGGAAAAAATATTGACCACATCAAGTAGTAGCTAAGGAATAATATTTTTGGCATATTTTTCAAATATTGATTTATAGATTTTAGAAACCCATGATTAATCATGTGTCCACTAAAGTGGACATCATGCATCAGTCAAGTTATAGCACAGCTTTATTGGTGTGAACATACTTATAATTAATATATACTTATAAATCATTTCTTTTTTTCTTTTCTTTTTTTTTTTTTTACTATTTTACTTGTTTTTTTGTTGTTGTTGGTTTTTTTCATTTGCATCAGGCACAAGGCAGGGTACACCCTGGACAGGGTGCCAATCCATTGCAGGGCACAATCACATACACATTCACACGCTACGGACACTTTGGACATGCCAATCAGCCTACCATGCATGTCTTTGGAGAGGAAACCGGAGTACCCGGAGGAAACCCCCGCACGGGGAGAACATGCAAACTCCGCACACACAGGGCCACGGTGGGAATTGAACCCCCGACCCTGAAGGTGTGAGACGAACATGCTAACTACTAAGACACCGTGCACCCCAGATGAAGGTCTTTTGTCTTGATTTGATAGCAAATGCCATGCCTGTTAACCGATTCTTAGGTACCTCCACTTTGTGGATAATTACTCTCATGACCCAGGAAACACTGACAAGCTCTTCAAAATGAGACCAGTGGTAGATACTCTGAGATATTCCTTTCAAGGGCCATCTGTCTATCAAGCAGTACATTACATACCAAAAAACCCAAACCCTGGAGTTTGAAAGTGTGGGTAAGAGCAGGTTCCTCTGGATACATGTATAGATTTGAAGTGTACCAGGGTTTAGCTGGATGTAGTCAGGTCAGGAGTTAGGAATGTGTGCAGATATAGTTATGCAGCTCTGTAATGACATACAGAAGAAGAATCACAAGGTATTTTTTGACAATTTCTTCTGGACCATTCCACTCCTTCAGACACTGAAACAAAAATACATCTATGGCACTGGCATGTGCAGAATTAGCAGACTCCATGAAGCACAGCTGAACTTGAAAAGTGAAAAGCAGCTCAAAGAGGAGGAACGAGGGGCATGTTCTCAGCATCGCAAGATACTGAGACAGTTCACTGATCCACATGGTTTCACCTGTGCTGGTCATTGCCCACCTGATTTGGACCAAACATAGAGCAAGAAAGAAAAAAAGACAGTTAGCGTTCCAAGTCCATTTTCAGTAAGGAGTAAGGCTGTACACTCAACCCATGGGAGGAGTAGATCTCATGGATCATTGTGTTGCAATGTATCCTCAACAACACAAAAACAAACGGTGGTACATCAGAGTGTTCTTTCACAGTCTAGATGTAACCACTGTAAATGCCTGGCACCTGTATCAAATGTCAGGATTGGAAAAGAAGGAGCTTCTGCATTTCAAGGCATCTGTAGCTAGGGCATTAATAAATGCAAGTTCCGTCCAGATAAACAAAAGAGGAAGACCCAGTGGAACCCCACTTCCTTTGAAGCACAGAACAATTTCCTAAACACCCCTTGAAGTCAGATCTGCCCCTGGAAGCCACTGGCCCAATCTCACTGCATGCAAAAATGCCAACAGATGCTATGATGCTCCCTGCACAAGAAAAACCAAGTACCAGTTTCCATCATAAATAGCTCTAATGAAGTAATATACATTTTAGAAACACTGAAGAAATAAAGTTTGGTTTGTTTGTAAAATAATAATATTAACAATAATAATAATGATAATAATAATCATTTTGATGGAACTTTTAGACTAATCAATTTTTAAGAAGGTTTGAAGAAGCACGTTTGTTAAAAAAAAAAAATGCAAAGTTCATTATTAATATCTAGCGCTCAATTTTTATAGTGCTGTAAAATATGTTCAATAAAATCGGTTTAAACCATTTTATTTTCATATTTTTAACATAATAGACTGTTATATTCATTATTCTATTACTAAGCATGACTTTCGATTGAACACATGCAGTCCACTGGAGTGGACACTTCAATAATATTTGGAAAAATGTATGTAAAAGTAAAATGAACGTAATTTATTTTTTTTTTTTAATGCTTAAAGCAGAGTAAAAACACAGAAAATAATCCTTGATCAGTATTTCATAATTCATGCATGAAAGGGTTAACCAGTTCGGAATTACAGCCTTTTGTTGTTCTTCAATTTTCGCAGGCTCAAAATAATTGCACAATCAATCATAATCATAAAATATAGCATTATTTTTAGTACTTGGATGCAAATCCTTTGCTGTCAATTACTGCTGAGTTTCCTCTCTTGAGATGCTTTGCCAGGCCTTTACTGCAGCCGCCTTCAGTTGCTGCTTGTTTGTGGGTTTCTTCCTTCAGTTTTGTCTTCAGTATGTGAAAAGCATGTAACATTTAATTTCTTTGCCTTAAGAAGCTCTTGGGTTGCTTTCGTAGTATGTTTTGGGTCATTATCCATCTGTACTGCGAGGCACCGTTCTATAAGTTTTGCAGCATTTGACTGAATCTGAGCAGAAAATATAGACACTTCAGAATTCATCCTGCTGCTTCTATCAGTAGTCACATCAATATACACCAGTGATCCAGTTCCACTGGCAGCCATACATGTCTATGCCATAACACTTCATCCACCATGTTTGACAGATGATGTGGTATGCTTTGGATCGCTTCCTTTCTTTCCCCATACTCTTCTCTTCCCATCATTCTGGTACATTTACAGTTAATCTTGCATGAGAACTGCGCTGGCTTTTTACAAAAAAGTTTTATTTATTTATTTATTTAGCAAAGTCTAATCTGGCATTTCTGTTCTTCAGTGTTACCAGTGATATACATCCTGACGTAAACCATCTGTATTTACATTCATGATTATAGACTTTAACGATGATACACATACCTCCTCCAGAGCGTTCGTAACTTGGCTAGATGTTGTGAAGTGGTTTTTCTTCAACAATGAATAAACTTTATTTGTCTTCCATGGATTTTTGAGGCCTGATGTTGCTGAAGTCACCACACTTCAATCACATCTTGATTGCTTCATTTCAAATCCATTGTGGTGGTGTACAGAGGCACAATTATGAAAATTGTGCCACTGTCCAAATACGTATGGACCTGACTGTATTAGCTGCTCCTATCTCAGAGATGTGGACAGGTTAAAATAATGTGCCCTTCAGGAATGTCTGAAACAAGAGTGTGAATTAAACACAGAAAAATGGTGGCCATCCTTTATTCAGTCAGTGTCATTTTGTCTTATAGCTGTGCAGGCTAAAAAATGAGCAACTCTCTGTGCTTATCAGTGTCTCCACTGTCATCTGGTACTCTATTTCTCTTAAAAGACTCCAAGAGAATATGATTTTTCATAACTACTCTGCACAATCAATTAGCTTTTAATTTTTTCTTGAGTTCAAAAGAGAAGCATGACTAGTGAATCGCATTCGAACTGTCAGGACAAATAGAAGGGCATGATAAATGACAGTTTTCTCAAAAGTAGACAGTGTGACGAATGTGATTTATTTTCTGACACAACGATCTGCTGACAGAATCGCAGGGGAAAATAAGCAGCTTGTTTAATGGGATGCATGTGCAAGCTCTGGGCGTGCAGTTTTCACTGCCTCTTTTGATTGGCTCACAGTCATTATGCAAATCATGGAAACTCATGTCGTTTAGACGACTCTTTTCAATTTCCAATTAGATGGGAAGACACAAAACCGATGAGATGAAATAAGCATTTCTACTGATAATAGATATGAACCACTAGCTTGTTATTGCCACTCTGCTAGTCTAGGTGATTAAATGTAATAATAATAATAGTAATAATAATAATAACATGCACCAAACAACAGACATCTTGTTGATGTGGATTTACATTGTGATTGTCATGCAATAACAAATACAACACTTGTTTTGTGCTTTGCGTTGAAGTCTTACAAAATATCAAGTTAAGGAAAAAAATAAGAGAAAGAATAGGGATGGTACTGAGATAAAATAAACTATGTAAACTATATAAGTTGTGTTTTAAGTGCAAAACAGTTCACATTAGACACGCATTCCTCATGAAACGGAAACCCAGCTGTATTGATGTAACATCTACCCTGGACTTTTCCCCTCCAGACTGCCAGAGGGCACCCTCCACTGCATTTTGAATCCTTTCTCCTGTTGTTTTTCTCATTTCCTGTTGAACTGCTGTTGACAGCACATAGACATGAGTTTCGATGTGAAGCCTTATAATTTGCCACCCAATCTTGTGAGTTCTGAGTCATGTTTTCTTGGATAGATTCTTTTTTGTCTTTGCCGTTGCCTAGCTCCTTAGTTTCGATGCACGTCGGATTTTTGCCGTGTGGCTACGTTGACCATGCCTTGCCTTGCTGCTACGTCTTTTGATATCATTTTGGCTTTGTCTGCATTTCTAGTTTGTATGCATTTCACATCCTGGATGAAAGAGGAGTGGAGATGGACCAGAGCAACAGTTCCTTGGGTTTGCAAACTTTTTTAGAAGGTTTCTCACGGGATTCAGCACAGTTGTGGCCCCATTAACCTCCCTCCTCAGCGGAAAACCCAGCAGTCTAAAATGGAATCGAGATACCCTGAGAGTGTTCGACACTGAAACAGAAATTCACTACTGCCCCCATTCCGCACCACTCAGTTACTGATCTGCAGTTCAGTGTGGAATTGGATGCCTCTGAGAGTGGAGTCGAAACCATTTTATCTCAGCAACAAGGTAGACCAGCAAAACTTTATCCATGTGCCTTTTTCTCCAGAAAACTCGCACCTACTGCGAGAAACTATGATGTGAGGAACGGGGAGTGGTTGGCAATCAAAGCAGCATTAGAAGAGTGGTAACACTGGCTGGAGAGCAAAATGTTCATCATCATGATAACAAGACCCTTGAGTATGTCAAGTCAGTCAAGAGACTGAACCCACACCAAGCCAGGTGGACATTATACTTTACCCATTTCAATTTCAATGCTCACATATCGACCTGGTTCCAAGAAAGTAATGTACATGCTCTTTCTCGAATCTTTGAGAATTCTCACACCAAATCTAGTTCAGAGTCCTGCTTTACTGCCCCAGTTCATTGGGAAATTATGAAGATCCAGTGAGCTCAGCAGGATGATCCTACAAGTCCACTATGCCCAGCCACTTGTGTCTGTGTACCTCAAATGTGGGATGAAGTGGTGTGCTGGGTGCACACCTCCCTTAGCTCTGTGCACCCGGGTATCGTGAGAACACAAAAAATGGTGGACAGCAAATTCTGGTGGGAAACATTGAAACAGGACATTGAAAGGTATGTCACTGACTGTTCTGTGTGTGCTCAAACCTCATGAGAACTACCCACAGGCTTTCTGCAACCTCTCTCTATCCCACAACAACACGTAGCCATAGACTTCATCACTGATTTGCCCAAAACACACCACTGTACTTACCATCATCAACAGCTTCTCCAATGCCTGCTACCTCGTCCCAAAAACTAAACTACCCATGGCTCTTGAAACACTGAAATCCTCTTCTGAGAAGTCTTCAAGCTCTATGGTCTCCCAGAGGATAGGGTTTCAGACGAAGGTGTCCAATTCACAACCCAGGTATAGAAAAGCTTTTGCAAAAGACTTAATATCAATATCAGTCTCTCCTCAGGTCATCACCAGCAGTCTAATGGCCAGACAGAGAGACTGAATCAGGAGCTCTATAGGTTCCTGAGCGCCTACTGCCAAAACTGTCAACAGGACTGGAGTGGGTACCTTCCCTGGGCCGAATATGCCCAGAACTCCCTCATTCTCTCATTCACAGGCCTCACCCCATTCCAGTGAGTACTGGGGTACCAACCTCCACTCTTCTTGTTGTCTGGAGAATTTTCCAGTGTGCCTGCTGTGGATGATTGGATGAGATGGAGCGAACACACCTAGGAGGTATTGAATGTCTTCAGAGAGTCATTCAGTGCCAAAAGACACTAGCATCCCAACAGTGACACCCATACCAGCCTCTACAACCAGAACAGATGGTTTGGCTGTCCGCTCAAGACCTCCATCTGAGACTGACACTTCAAAAGTTAAATCCATAGTTCATTGTTCCATTCAGAGTAATAAAACAAGTAAACCCTGTATCATATAAACTTGTATTGCCACCACAGTATAAGATAGCCCCCACCTTTCACATATCTCTACTCAAACATGTTTATTTGTACCATCCTGCCAGTTGAGTGAGGCTGAACCACCTCCCCCATCGAAGATCGAGGGCATGCCTGCACACTTAGTCAAGATGCTCCTCGACCCCAAAGTAGTGGGGTAACCTCTTGGCTCTGAACGTGAGGAACATTTCTGGGTCCCAGCTAAGGACATTCTTGACCTGTCACTTATCATGGCACTGACTTCCACCAAGAACCACCCAGCACCCAGAGGAAGACCCTCCTGGAGAAAGAGTTTGGCCTTAGGAGCTGCCTGTCATCGATTCTGTAACATCTAGCCTGGACCTTTCTCATCCAGACCTCCAGAGGACACCTTCCATAAAAACAATTCTGTTGTTTTTCCTTATTTCCTGCTGAACTGCTTTTTAAGCACCTGGACTTGACCTTTGATGCCAAGCCTTACAGTTTGTAAGACATTTCTATGAGTTTTAAGCCAGGTTTTCTTGAATAGATGCTTTGTGTATAACCTTGCATTACATGGATTATTTTGCCTAGGCCCTTTGTTTTTATGTACATCTGATTTTTGGTATTTTTGACCCTGCCTTGCCTTGTGCCTATGCCTTTTTGATATAGTTTCGGATTTGACTGCATTTCTAGTGTTATTTCTGGTAATGCCCTTGCCTTTTCTGACCTTAAGATTTGTATTTATAACCTTGTGCATATGGATCCTTATTCTGACTCCGAGTTACACATGTATGGAATTGCTACCCTATAATGCGAGATGGAATGATGTCAGGGTCTCAGCTTATTGCCTATAAGACAACATGTATCTACTTAGTGATATAGTTTTTGCTGTCAAGTCTGACGACAAATAAACAAACAGTTGCGTGTGTGCCGCCGACACTGGCAATCACATTAAAATCCACCGCTGTTCCCTGCCAGCATAGTAATTGCTCTTTTTATGGTGGTAATTATTTCCTCTAAGGTGCGCACTGTTGCACAACGCAATTATACATGTGCTGCTGTCGCCAGGTTCTGATAGGGGAGGGGGACTTTTATTCAGGTGTTTGAAGAATATGTTGTGAATGTCTAAATAAGTAAGGGTGTATGGATGTGTTTCTTCAGATGTTTTGGTTTTTACGAGTGTAGGAAAATGTGAATGTATACTGATGGACAATATTATCTGGAATGGAAACACTATAGTTTACAGAACGTTAGGTCACTGCAACAACACGAAGCTAAGGTCACTTTTGGCATCACATCCATCAGAAAGTGCGGAATCATTTCCGATGAAAAAGTTCTCAGAGTAGTGTGGACTGGAATTCAAACTACAGGTTTATATTAATATGCTCATTCTAATGTGTTATTGTTTGTAGTCACTTCTTATTCATAGGGACAACACATAATCTATGCCTAATAATACATAGATTAAAATTTTGTATTATTTAACAAAAAAAACAACAACATAAAATCGTTATTATAGTGATGCTTTCTTTTAGTATGTTTATTAAACATTTATGCAACGAGTCAGTACTTTTTCTGCGACAGAGGAGTTTGTGGTCTCTGGGTAACGTGACAAGCTGTGTTCTTTTCTATTATTAAGTTCAAGAGAGAGAAAAACAGAGGCAGAAGAAGGAAAGACAGTTTATGGCTCTTATAACATAAGTGATAACAGGAACTAACTTGTCTCTCAGACATTTCATAACTATACTGCACTGTAAAACCAGATAAGTTCATTTAACTCAAAAAAAAAATAAAATAAAAAAATCGAGGAATCTAATTACCACAAAATTTTTAAGTTGATAAATCAATTTCTTTAAGCCAAATACACTTAAATATAACAAAAATTCAACTCAAACTTGTTATATTTAAGTGTATTTGGCTTAAAGAAATTGATTTATCAACTTAAAAATTGTGAGGTAATTAGATTCCTCAAATTTTTTTGAGTTAAATTAACTTATCCAGTTTTACAGTGTGTATATGATTAAAAGGTAGGAAGTGTTGTTCATTACTATGTTGAATTATGTTAATACCATGTTAATTGTTGAATTGTTTGCAAATTGCTGTGTTATAAGAGAGATAAAACACTACAGGATGTAGTTTGCATCAGGCTGCATCACACCACCCTCTCATCGACTCTTTTCCTAAAACAGCACACCCTGTGATGTTTTATACCTTACACATTATAGTTACAATATATACAATACATTATAGATACAGACGCTAATGTATTTCTGTTGGTATCTGGTAGGTAATACTCAAACTGTACTGCACAACTGGCTTAATTCTATAATAACCGTAACTTATTGTTTGTTAAATGTTTAGCTATAAGTGACAAATGAATGGCTCGGTGATAAAAGGCTACACATCTGGTCATTATGATGTTTTCAGGAACCTATTCACACCCACTACATTTGAAAGAATGAATTCTTCAGAACCATGGGCTACACATACCAACATATCATATTAGGAGACATTATTGTTTTGTACATTTGCATTGCACATGCATTACTTGGATGTTTGGGTCAGTGTTATTTTAGCAGTGTTACCTTTTACCTTTCTGTTCTTCGGCAGCTTTCTAATTTCCTTTCTCTCACTCTTTACCCTGAATGACCTCACCTTTTTTACCACCAGATGCTGCACTTAGAGAAACACTGCTGCACATGTTCCAGCAACATTCTCCTGATGTTTGATCTCGTTCTACCCTAATGTTTCCTTCACAGCCGGTAGGTGTCAAGACATCAGATCGGTAGTAGACATGTAGCAGATGTTCAGTTATGTGAATTTGGAAAGAAAGAAGGAAAAAAAACCTTTGGGGAGGTTAGTGAGGTGCTTGAGAGTGTGAGACAGAGAGCGAGAGAGAGAGTATAAGCAGGATTAGCAGGAATGTCATTCTAGGAATTATTATCAGCAAATTATCTCATCAAGAAATTGTTTTTTCCTTATTTGATGAATTTTAATTTCACTTTCTGATTATGTTCGAATTCTTGCAAAACAAATGTTTGTTTTTTTGGGGGGTATGTGTAAGAAGTTGTGTTAAAAATGTTCTGTGTTATTGTACCCATCACAGGACTGGGATATACTGTTTCATCTTGAACCCAGGTTTTATATCATATAAACAGAGCAGACAGACTTTCAAGGAGAGGCGTGACTTATAGTTCTCCATGTAGTCTGAGATTCCGGATTTTTCCTTCATTTTAATCCGATCCGAAGTAACTAGTAACTTGCTACTTGAGTAGTCTTCTCATTGGATTCTTTATTACTCTTACTCAAGTCATTATTAACATTATTACTTTTACTGTTAGTTGAGTAATAATTTTTATAAGTAGTTTTACTTATAAAATTCTTAGCTACTCTACCCACATCTGTACTTTCCATTGACCACAAATGCTTTCCTTTTTGTTTGTCATGCAGTATACTGCATTTCATTTACCATATCCATAGTCTGAGTAGAATCTGTATTGTGAATAATTGTTAGATGTAGTCTTGGACCCTTGGCTAATCTATGTCTCTGCAAACTCCACATTTATGCCGTCTCCTATATTTATCCTTGTAGGCTCTCTTTATGAGCACTTGAAGATTTAGTAATCGTAATTCAACCAGAGATTCGGCCAACGCCTCCCAATTAACCCGCCTCTCCTCTCTGCCTGACCTCATCACTAATAGTATTAAACTCTCTCTGTCACTGGGGCCCTTGTGGACTTTATGTGAGAGTGTCTTCAGGTGGAAATGAGACAGTGAAAGAGAGAATACTATTACAGATTCAGTTGATTGTGCCAGCTTTTTGTGTTTGTGCAAATGTGTCTCAGGCAGAGTCTATACACAGATTCCTGATGACTGCTTTAGTTGTTCTCATTGCCAATGAGACCATGGTGTTAGGTGTGTCTGTCTCCATCTGAGGTGATAAGATCTCGTCTCGCATATCGGTACATGATCAGGGGTTATCTGAGGGTTGTATTTAAAGCAGCTAACAATTCATTATAATATGATTTAGAGTAAATTAGATGCAAAATGGTGTTGTGCAATATTATGAAATACCGTGTGATTCAGTTGTGCAAATAGTTCATTTTTATTCTGCTATATTTAAGGATACTAATTGCAATTAAAAAAAAAACTCTAGTAGACATAAATCAACACGATACTGATAAATAGAGAGAATGCATGTTGTAGTAAAATTCACTTATGACAATAGGATTCTACTTGAAATTTCATTTGCTGTTATATATCTTCCTTTTCAATGTTAAAACTAAATGCAAATGTTTTTGGCAACTTCATGTCTTATTAAATGCAGCTTTTGTAACTCTCTGAACATTTTGATTAATTCATTATTGGAGTGAGAGTCTGTTTTTGCTGGATTTTTGTTTTAAGTTGGTTAGACTTAATAAATTAATTTGAGCACCCAGTTGAAATTAAACAATAGTGCTGCATTATTTTTGTCTAAAAGCAATACTTTCTAACCGACGTTTGATTACTGAGAGACGGTTCAAAAGGTCATGCATCAGTTGGGGTAGTAGCTTTGAGGAGGACATGCTTCTTTCAGTGCGATGGAGAGATGAATATTCAGAAGCTTCTACTGAAAATAGTCTATGACGGGCTAGAAATTTGGACAACTGTTAAGACATTTATTAAGAAAAACAAGTCATAAAAGCGCAATTCAATTTCAATTCAATTTTATTTGTATAGCGCTTTTTACAATAGACATTGTCTCAAAGCAGCTTTACAGAAATATCAACACGGTATGCAGATATTAAAGGTGCAAATTAATCCCAATTGAGCAAGCCACTGAGTGGCGACGGTGGCAAGGGAAAACTCCCTAAGATGTTAAGAGGAAGAAACCTTGAGAGGAACCAGACTCAGAAGGGAACTCATTCTCATCTGGGTAACAACAGATAGTGTGAAAAAGTTCATTATGGATTTATATGAAGTCTGTTTGGCCTTAGAAGCAGCCGTAGTCCCAGCAATCTGGAATTGGAGTAGATGAGAGCTCCATCCAGAGGTAGGACATATGAAACGGATCAGGCAGGTCCGGAGAGCAGAGAGGATCAGGATCTCTAGTATCTCCATAAAATCGTGTGTGGCTCGACAATCTGTGTGGCTCGTGTGTAGCTCACTATATTAGCTTAAAGTTTCTCATCTTTGGCAGCACATGTCTGGATGTATTGTGTTGATTACACAAGCACAGTTGCACTACATTTGAGGAACCCATTCAGCAGAACAGCAATCTTTACTGCCTATGAGCATGCAGACTGCGTTCTGCCATGCCAACATTACAACACGAGAAAGGCTGATATGTACACCCCTTTAACTTCTCACTGATGAAGACCTAGAAAAGGTCAACATGTAACTGCTGTTATTAAACTCGGGCTGATCAACTCCAGTGTGCAGGTATTCTCTTTTCATTTCTCTGATTTGTATTTGAAAACTCTTGCTTAACTTGTATCACAGTTTTGGCTAAGTAGAGGTTAGAGCTTGGTTTATTTAGCTTTACTCATCCACAAAATGATTGCAGCAAGAAAAAGAGTATGTAATATCATGTAATGTAACCCAATTTCTACTTAAGTCGAAGAGTTACAGCAATATTTACACTGGGAAACAGCTGCTTAATTTGATTTTTTTTTGGGGGGGGGGGGGGATTATTAAAATCATCTGTGTGTAGCAAATCTTTTTTCAATAGGTGTCTGAGACAGTCTATAAAACAAGCACTTGGTTTTAACCCCTAAAAAATCAGGGGATACAAAATATGGACTAAAATATTGCTTTAGTCTGTAGTTATGTTTGAGTTCTGAATACTAGTGTATGTAATTTTGGTATCAATTCCTCAGTATGCATGCATAACTCAACTCTGAACTAGGCCCTAAGTTTTTATATTTAAGTCATGAAAAATCAGTTTTATATTTCACCAACTCCAGCGGTTTATATTTCACCCTAAATCCAGGGTAAGAATATATCTCGTATAGAAATGATATGATGCCTTATTTAAAATGGGAAGAAGTGGGGTAAGAAGCTGCCTCTATTAATGTTACTCGCAAAATTGCTCCAACATTGTTATTTAGATGAAGAGAGAGAGAGAGATTGTGTATGTGTATCTATTAGCCTTCATCTCAAGTCTGTTGATATTGTGAGTTTAACAGTGTGCTAATCTTTTCTCACTGTGCTGCCAAAACCATTTAATGCAGTGAGAGTGTGTGTGTGTGTGTGTGTGAGAGAGAGAGAGAGAGAGAGAGAGAGAGAGAGAGAGCGATATGCCACTCTTTTCCAGTTTTGACCTTTTAGTGTTTCAACAGTTTCTTGGTCAGTATATCAATGGGCTAATGTTTCTTATAATGAACAAGATTGATCATGTTATTATATTCACTTATGTGAATTTGATTAGATATCATTTGCGCTATCATACTGTACATTGAATATGATGAATGTTTTAGCTGTAGGAAGTCTAGCAGTATAAATATAGTATGTAAATACAGCAATGCACCTTTATGTATTATGCGAGTGGTATTGTGTCCTATCCATTATTAACAACTGTTTAATATGAGAACTCGTATCATATAACAACTCTTGTGTCCGATGACAAATATGCCGCCCTGATGATTTATGTCGACTCATAAATCATCTAAATGCCCTTGTAAAGCTTTGGCTTTAACCTCTGATGTTTAGTTTTTTCGAGGAATCTGAGACCAAAACTTGATAGTTGAAGGCTGGAAAAAGACCAGGATCCCCCCCCCATTTTCGCTGCGTCTGTGCCCATGATAGCCTCAGATTCCTGTTCTTGGCTGACAGGCGTAGAACCTGATGTGGTTTTCTGCTGTTGTAGCCCATCCACCTAAAGGTTTGATGTTTTGTGCATGCTGAGATGCTTTTCTGCTCACCACAGTTGTAATGCGTGATTATTTGAGTTACTATATCCTTCTTGGCAGCTCAAACCAACATGGCCATTTTCCTCAGACCTCTCTAATCAACAAGGCGTTTACACCCACAGAACTGTCGCTCACTCAATGTTTTTCATTTTCCACACCATTCTGTGTAAACTCTAGAGTCTGTCATGTTTGAAAATCCTGTGAGATCAACAGTTTCTGAAACACTCAAACCAGCCCATCAGGTACCAACCGTTTTATAATCTGTCTAGCGCAAAAGTGGAAAAAAATTCACATTTAAAGATTTAATTCCCTTGGAAGATGCCCCACCTACCTCTACATTTACAACCTAATCTACTAATCGAAAAACAACATTGCTGCCAAATTGTATAGAATTATAAGTTTACAATGGGAAATGTGTTATCACTTAGATTATCAGCATCTGTCTTATCACCTGAGGTGAAAATTACTGCATTATTTCACAAAACCGAGCCTCGACACCATCTCTCGCCTCGGCTGATCAGTCACTTCTGTTTTGTCCACTAAATTTCATGGTATTAACGTCTTTTGTTGGGTCATTTCAGCTCCAGTGACCGCAGATGGATTTTCCTGGACTGCATCAATATAATGGTGACGCGTCCCATAGAGAGAATCATCGTCCTTTAAAGTTTAGGGTTGGAGACATGTACAGCATGTAGGGATCTTGGATCAGGTCTATGCACAATATCTCAAATTCCTTTATACAGGTTTGTGCCTGTGGACCACCTTCGTTAATTCAGACCATAGGCGCAAATCTGGAGAACACTGATTTAGTGTTTTAACAACCATTTCAATCACCCAACAACACTTTCCGTAAACATCCCCATTGCATCAATGATACAAATAAGTGATCAATGATAAGTTTGTAAATTTAAATAATACTAGTATTTAAATAAAATATGAAAAGTATTTTGTTTGCATGGAAAATCACTCACTGCAATGGTTTTTTTTATATATATACCCATGCTTGGCCATTCTTGTGATATACAGTAGTATCATTAATTCTGGTGTTCAGTGTAATTGAAATCTTATCCGTGTTCAGCAGTGTGTATTTATTTAAATACCTATGCCTAGTTTAATACAACCCCAATTCCAAAAAAGTTGGGACGCTGGTGGTGTACTGAATATTTGTTTACATTTTACACAGCATCCCAACTTTTTTGGAATTGGGGTTGTAGTTTCTATTTAAATACGATATCTGAAAAGTGAATATGCTATGTGTGTGTTTCAGCCTGGAATTGAGCAGTGGTAATTGATAAAGCTGACATTAGGGGAGATTAATACCAGTGGTGTGATAATCACAGTGGTGTTTCAGTCCTTGGAACCCAGCTGGCCGACTCACCTCACTTATCAGCATGTGCTATTTTCCCCAAGTCTGCTTTTTCCATCTTTACCCTGTTACCCCTCCCCCTGCCCTCATAGGCAGATAATGATAGAGGGAAAGAGAGAATGTTAGAAAAAAAAGCTACAACAAAAAGGAAAGAGACTGAGAGAGAAAGCTAGAGAGAATAGGTGCTGCCTGTATAAGGCTTAAGGATTAAATTACAGTGGCCAATAAACATCCTCATTTCAGACATAATAAGACAGAGATGAAGGAAGATCTGCAGAAATAAACTATGGGAGAGAGAGATTGAGACAGAGTGAAAGATGGACAGAATCATTGTGTACAGTATTTAGTGTTAATTCACTTACAGTGGCATCTTTATCTAAGACATGATAAGATGTTTAATATTACTAGTTTCAGAGTTAGTCACGACAATGAATACTACAATGCTTCCTTTCCACCTTCCTAGTCCTTCCCACCCCCAGCTACCTGTGCTGGGCTGCCTTGTTCCTGATAAACACAGTGCAAGACTCTGGGGTAGTGGTGTACTGTATATGTCTGGCTTAGCGGATTGGTCAGTTTGTGCAGGACTGTGATAAGACCAGCAGCCACAGCTATTCAACAGCAGAGGAAGGGGGTGTGAGGTTGTGTAAGTTGTAGAGAAAATGGTTTTTCCTCTTAAAAAAAAAAAAAAAAAAAAAACCCCAGCAGTTTAACACTGATGTTTGTACGTGTTCTGGATTTTGATAATGGATGAACTGAATTAGTCCTTCTGTGGGAATGTATGAGTGAATTTGCTTACAGTGTGGTATTTAATATCTATAGTTAACGGAACAGTGATTGAAACCAACCCAAGTGGCTTAAAAATCAAATAAAAACAGTGATGCACTACTATTCTGTACCTCACCAAGTGCTGTATTGATTCCTTTGTAGATTCTGGTAATAATATAGGTAAACACGCAAAAATGGATACACTGTTGATGATCATGTCTGGATGCACATGTCCTAAGTTACTTAGTAAATACCAGGAAATGTGTATTTTATGAGGAAAAAAGTACAGTACTTGCTTTTCTATACAATATAATTCCACAGTATATTCTGTAGATGCTGGAGATATTGGATGCATATGGAAAAATTGTGATAATACGTAAGGATGAAATTTACAGCTCACATTGTCAGCCATCTTTAAAGAGCATAAATGAGCCTCTTCCCTTTGCAAACGCAAACGATTGAACCACCACTCGTGATGGTGGTGCATTGTGGACCATAATTGTAATCCTCAGTGCCAGTGAAAGAGCTTGTTATGTTTGTTAATTGAACGCACAATAAAAATTTTCCCTTTAGCTGCTGCGGAAAAGGAGGCTCTCTGTTCAACCCAGCTCAGTGAAGCTTTTCTTTTCTCCTCTCCAATACACAAACAAGGAGCTGGGAGTGTGTTGGGAGTGTGTTAGGGGGAGACATGAAATTGGGTAATGCTATGTGTTTGTGGATTGTAGCACCAACAGAGGTTTTGTCAAATTGGCTAACTGGGGTTTTTTTTGTTTGTGCGTACGAGTATGTGTGTGTATAAGTGGAGATTTCCCCTGGTGTTGTTTTAAAGCTTGTTTTGCTTTATTTCAGCCTAATTATTTCGGCTTCTTGGTCAGGAGCAAGTATGTGTGACACCAGTATTATTGAATATTTGTGTGTGTGTGTGTGTGTGTGTGTGTGTGTGTGTGTGTGTGTGTGTGTTTTGGGACAAATTAAAGCAATACTAGGAGGCAATTGGATTACATAAATGTGATCATGCTAATTACCCCTTGCAATCTTCTTGCTTGTTTGTGTTTAGGTGTATGCTTGTGAAGAGATATTATGTGTGTAAAGAGATGATGGTACGGGTTTGTGAGCTTTTAAGGAATTTCTTGGGGTTTTTTGGATGGGGGTCTTGCTTGGGACAAAGGATTTGGTGTTCATGTTGCAGCTCCCACCTGTAGCGGGTGTGGGTGAGTGGGAGATGCAAATAGTTGCTTATTTGTCTAGGCCTACAGTGAAAAAAAGCTTTAATATTCTCATTTGTTCATTAATATATTAATCTTAACTCATTGTTTAATCACAGTCAGGGTCACAGTGGATCCTGATGTGTCCATGAAGATGGTATGGCCAGGTTGAGATGCCATCCAGATCTATCTTACCCGCTCTGACTACACTTTGTTTCTGTATAACTTTATGCATAGTATTGGTTGTTTTCTTTTCAACCAACCTTTTGGCAGTGCTGGGATTTGAACTCACAACCTTCCGATCAGAATTCCAGCATCTTAACCACTGAACTACCACTTCCCTATATAATGATATGATGTCCATGTTACTACAGTAAATTAAGTTTGTAAATGTAGTACATATTTTTGTGTAACGTAAATCTGCCATTATTTACCCATTTACTTTTTGTTGAACTTGCATATTTTACTTAAATGTAAATTCTGCCTTTAATTTAAATATGTAGATCAACAAATCCTTTTTTTTCAGTGAACAAACAGCATCAAAGATATATATCAAAACAAATCACAGTTCTGTAAAAGTCAGGGATTATGAAAAATATCCCAGGCATTGAACATCCTGCAGTGTACCATTGAAACCATTATTCATTTTTAAAAAATGGTTAAATATGGAACACCCATGACTCTAAGGCACTAGAGGAGGCTGTCTACTAAAAGTCAGTGACCAGATAAGGAGGGTATTTTGATGCATTCAACTTACCTCAGAAGTGGAAGGTCAGAATTATTAGAAAAATTATATGATTGTATGCTGCTGATTTGCTGACTGATGTGCTACTTTGTTTACTATTGATGCTGTGAGCAGCCATGTTGATTTGATGTCACCTCGGGCTGAGGAGATCAACCTGAGTTCTCGAGTGAGATATTCCAAGTTGAGGGGGCATTTTCCCCCCTTAATTAGAGGTTGGAAATGATGATTTATGACCTTTAGTGGAATGCAGGATTGGTCAGAGAAGAACCAAAAGAGCAAGGTTAACTCTGAAGGATTTGGAGAGAACCACAGCTCGGACGGGAGAAGCTGTACACTGGACGACCATTCCCAGAACACTCCACAAAGCTAGGTTTTATGGAAGATTGGTGATCCATATGAAGTCTTGTTTGAAGTTTGCCAAAAAAAAACAAAACCCAACGTGGAGACTCCCAGTCCCGGTCACTGACTTTTGGTGGATTCCCTCTAGGCAGTGTCACAATTGTGCCCTGTTCTTTCCCATTTTTCACTAATGCACTGAATGATTCTCAACAGGATATTCAAAGTTTGAGATATAATAATTATAACCAAACCCTGATTGATACTTTATTAACTTTATCCTGGATTTGTTTTGATAGCTCCTAGACCTTTATGATAATGGGTTTTATTTTATCTAGCCAATTCTAGGCTCTTCCAGGAACAGGTGTATTTATATTCATATCATATAAATTACCACTGATGGGAACTGTATGTGCCAGAACACATTTATGGATGGAAACGTTCAAGGGGGATGAACATTTATGCAGCAAGACACTGTATTATGTGTGTATACATGCATAAATTGTAATAGTATTATTATTCAGACCAGGGGTGGGTGTGTGTGTGTGTTGGGAAGGTTGGGAGTTGTATATGGGCTCCATGTTAGACTGTCACAAGCTGTTTTTCTTTTTGCAAAAACAGGCATTCACATTTTTATCCAAGTAATGCCGTTACACATGACATTTTTAGTTTGATTACAGCATCATCTTCCTAAACTTAGAAACAGCATGTATTAAATTATCATTAAGGATTAGCTATGGGCTGTAATTGAGTACAATATAATATATAATTTTAATTCCATGTGCAACTTACTCTGGTATGTGCTACACATTTTTACATTTTTGGTCCTGTCTGAAAAGAAAAAAAAAAAACAATTACCCTGCTCTGCGTACTGTGTCTGTGTGTGTCTATGTTTGTGTCTGTGCTCTTTATCTGTGGTCTCTTTCTGTGCTGTTGAGGTGGTTGATGACCCATGCATGGTTAAATAACTTTTTCATAGTCTAACTATTTCGAGGTTCAATTTATATCACTATTTCACACTTGTTTTGAGGTTGTGGAAACATTTAGCACTTGGTTTGCTGTCTTTTCTCACCTCTATTTTTAGACTGGATTCTGTCTGTTTGATTGAGTAAAGCATGTGCCAAATAAATAAATGTAAGAAAATATGAAGGAAAAAAAAAAAACATTTGAATATATGTATTTCTTCTGTTTGTCTCCCCTTTTTGTTCCATGATAATTTTGCACCTTAGTGAGTACATGTAACTCTTCTATTCTACAAAACCCCTGAAACCATGTTGAAAGTGTTCTTTGTTCACTATGTACTTACCTCTAATGAGAAATTGTTCACAAATATGCAAGAAATGGTCTGTCAGCAAACATCGGCTTGTAAAATGCTTGAGCATGAGCAGACCTATGATTTTTGTAATAAAAATGCTCTTGTAACAAAAGCAGTGGAATCAAAGATGTGCATAAAAGGCAGCACTATTTCACACACCACTTAAGTGTGATAGTGTTCCTTATGGAGAATAAGAATTACCCAGCTTTCTGGTACTACTCTCTGTCAAGGATGAAAAAAAAATACGTAATGTGTTGATACTCTTGAGAATCTATTGGGGATGGATCACTGAAACTCACCATAAAGCACATGGGTTGGACTGATGTGACATTCAGTCAGTAAAATATGGCAAAAATAGACAATGAACTCCGTTACTTGGTTTTCTTTCTTGTCTCAGACTGAAGGAGGCAATCATTTTATGTTTCCTGAGCCTGTTTGCCCAAAATCTGTGAACAATGTACAGTGCTGTGAAAAAGTATTTGCCCAAGACTGATTTCTTATAGTTTTAGATATTCAAATGAAATATAACATGAACAACATAAAGGCAACCTGAGTAAACATGCAATACAGTTTTTATTAATTTTTTATTTATTTTATTGAAGCAAAAAAAAAGTTATCAAACACATATCACCCATGTGAAAAACTGATTGTTCCCTTAAATTTAAAATATAGTTGTGGCACATTTAGCAGCAATAACTGCAACCAAATGCTTCCGATAAAAGAGAATCAGCCTTTCACTTACTTCTAGGACTAGGACTTAGTCCTATGCTTTGGATCATTGACTTGTTGCATAATCCAGTTGCACTTGAGTTTCAACTTACAGACTGAAGACCAGATATTCTCCTTTAGGATTTTCTGGTAGAGAGCCAAATTCATGTTTCCCTCAATTATTGCAAGTTGCCCAGGTCCTGAAGCAGCAAAACATTCCCACACCATCACACTTCCTCCACCATGCTTGACTGTAGGTATGTTATGATGTTGTTTTTGTGGAATTTTGTGTTTGGTTTATGCCAGATGTAAAGGTAGCCTTGTCTTCCAAACAGTTCCACTTTCAACTCATCAATCCACAGAACATTCTCCCAAAAGGTTTGAGAATCATTAAGGTGTGTTTTGGCAAAATTAAGATGAGCCTTAATGTTCTTCTGGGTTAGCAGTGGCTTTGCCTCACCACTCTACCATGGAGGCCATTTTTCCCCAGTGTCTTTCTGAGTCATGTGACCTTTATTGATGCAAGTGAGGCCTGTATGTCCTTTGGATGTTGTCCTTGGGTCTATTGTGAATTCCTGGATGAGTCTTTGCTGTGCTCTTGTAGGAATTTTGGAAGGTCGGCCACTTCTGGGAAGGTTCACTACTGTGCTGAGTTTTTCCATTTGGAGATAATGGCTGTCACTCTGTGGTGTTTTTTTTTGTTTTGTTTTGTTTTTTTTTTTGAGTCCCAGAGCCTTTGAAATAGTCTTGTAACCCTTCCCAGACTGATGTATTTCAATCACCTTCTTCCTCATCATTTCTGGAATTTCTTTCAGCTTTGGCATAGTGTGTTACTGGGTAAGACCTTTTAACCAACTTCATGCTGCTGAAAAAGTTCTATTTAAGTGTTGATTTGATTGAACAGGGTTTGTAGTAATCAGGTCTGGTTGCGTGGAATTGCGTGGATTCACATGAAATTTTCACCAGACATCAGTATTAACTCCAGAAATCTGGAAATATAATCTGGAGAACTGCTTTTCCTTAGCGTGTTCAATACTTTTTTCCTGTGTCATTCCACTTTATTACACATAACTTAATTTATAGACTTTAATGTTGGTAATTCTTTATATTTCTGGATTTCTTGAGTGAATACTGATGTCTGGTGAAAATTTCATGTGAATAGCCTCATTGGAAATATATTTACTGAAAAAAATGTTGACATGTCTAATACTTATTTCCCTCACTGTAGTAACTATGGGGGCAAATACATTTTCACACAGGCCCAGTTGGTATTGGGCAACTTTTTTGCTTCAATAAATAACATTATCATTCAAAAACTATTTCGTGTTTTCTCAGGTTACCTTTGTTTTTAGATTTTGTTTTAATTTCTGAAACAATTTAATATGAGAGATACTCAAAAAAACAGAAGAAATTAGGATAGGGGGAAATAGTTTTTCACAGCACTTTACAGTGCATGTGCAATGGTACAATGGCATGTGCACCAATCAAACTTCTCCTCCTCTGCATTAACAGACCCAGTGATTTGTTGTCATGACTCCCATAGCTTTAAATGCTGTCTGTAAGATCTTTATGCCCACTGCATCGTTCAACTACTAAGTGTGCCGTTGTATTAATGGTACAACATACACTTTCCAATGTATCATATGCTTTACAAACCAGCATACCAGATCTTCTATAGGGCCACATGCATTGAAGATTTATCAGCCTGTACTATTAATGAGGTGACCAGTCTTTACCAAAGGCATTGATCTTACACTTAGGGATTCTGCATCAGCCATTTCAGCCAGTATACCTGCTCTTTCACATAGTCACAATTTCAACATGTTCTTAAACCTGTATCAATGAAATCGGTACATTATGGCCTAGCCCAGCAACTCAAACGTGTACTGGTGGCTATACTCGGCTCCCCGGAGTTCCATACTGCTTCAAAATCTGTCTTCTCACACAGTAAAAGCACTCATGGTATTCCATGGGACTGCTCAGCAGAATCTTCTGCCTGCTTTTGTCCCTGCTGCTGCAACATGGCAAAAGAGCTTAGCTCTCTTTCTTCCTAGAGGGCTGTGCAGCTGTATGTGCTGTTCATTTTCACACCTTTCAGCTGCCGCACAGTGTCAGAGAAAGGTGAGGAATATACAGTAGTATGAATAAATATAGCAGAGAGGCAAGCTCTGTGTATCACTATCGGTATTATGCTGCAGTTAGGAAAGGGCTCCATAAGTGCCTGTTGCAAATGGGTATTGATCACTGGGTTGACCATCGTCCAACACCATCAGGGCTTGGCAGAACAAACAGCATGCTGTCCTGCCCTGAAATACACAAAGAATGGGAAAGTTGACAAAGAATTCATACGAGCTAAAACTTCATGGACCTTTAAAAGATTTCAAAATTAAATATGCTGCATCCGCAGCATCCACGCTGCTACACGCCAGCACAAACAATAGACCACATGTCGTGTTCAGCAGCAAAGTCAATCATGGTGAAATAAATCGATTTTAGAAATGTGCCTCAACACACTCTCTCCGACAGGGCAGATTAATAATAATTAAAAGAAAATCAAAGATTAGAGCACTATTGTCAGTGTCTTGAACCTACTTCCTCAACAAGATGGTAACAGGAAAGAGGACAAACATGACATAGCGGGGGGCCATTTATAAGCTGCACACATGAGGTCAATGTCACAAAGTGATGACTTTGCTAGTAGTACTTTGCAAGGAAACAAGTGAAAGGGAAAACAACACTAATTCTGAAAGGAAGAAACTGCTGTGGCAGAACAAAATTAAGTGGATTTGAAGTTATGCAACAAAAACTAAATACCAATATCATCAAATGAAACAATAAATGCCCTCTCAATACTGTTAACAATTTAATCATTGCTATGGGTGACAGCATTTTTTTTATTTCTGAACATAGACATTGATTGTCTGATGTAGAGGTCTTCACTATAAACATCATAAATGAAAACCCATCCACACAATTAAAAAATAATCCATCCATCCATCCATTTTCTATACCACTTATCCTACTGGGCCACGGGGAATCTGGAGCATATCCCAGGAAGCATCGGGTACAAGGCAGGGCACAATCACATACACACTCACACACCCATTTATACACTACGGACACTTTGGACATGCCAGTCAGCATGAAGAACATGATAATGAAGAACATGATAATGAAGAACATTATCAGCCATAAAGCTATAGGGCTAGCACACCTTTCTCTTAAATTGTCAGTTGGGAACTCTTTTGTGAAACAGCTGCTAAAGAACAAGGATCTGAATGTAGTGACAAGTGTCTCCTTCTTTGTGCCCTGAAATGAATAATGAACAGTCTTGTTTTTCTACCTTTTAAGGCCAGCGAGTTCCAAGTGGATGTTTGTGAGTTTGAGTGGATGACTCCAGAGTGACCAGAGCGGGATTTGTTTTATCAAGGCCTGTTGATGGGTTAGAAGAGAAAGTGGCAGGTGCAAAGCAGGCATGAAATTGCAGAAAGGATGAGGTGCCTCCTGCCACCCAGTGGGTCTGACTGGATTAGGTCACCTCCAGGCTGTAGGGGTACTGTTAGGAGCCAATTTTATCCTCTAGTAACCCAATCAAAGAGGAAGCCCGCAGAGCCTTTAGAACACAGTTTAAAGCAGAGGGTAGGCAATAAAGACATTCATATGGTCATGAGAAGGAAAAGTCACACAGAGTTAAGAGTAGGGAAAGGGTGGGGCAGAGTTATTGTAGGATAAGGGAAGAAGGAGCGAGGGAGTGGGGAAAAAAACAAAGAAAGGAGAAAGATGGTAAAACGTTCCTTGTGATAGAGTCTGTTGCTACCACTCTGACAAACCTGAGAGAAAATGTGTAAATGGTCATTTAATAGAGTGGATTTAGGAGAGCGTTGAGGACTTTTGAGCACGTTAATGATCAATTCCAGAACATAGTCCATCCATCCATCTTCTATACCGCTTTATCCTTTTCAGGGTCACAGGGGAACCTGGGGCCTATCCCAGAGAGCATCGAGCACAAGGCGGGGTACACCCTGGACAGGGTGCCAATCCATCGCAGGGCACAATCACATACACATTCACACACCCATTCATACACTACGGACACTTTGGACATGCCAATCAGCCTACCATGCATGTCTTTGGACTGGGGGAGTAAACCGGAGTACCTGCAGGAAACCCCCGCAGCACGGGGAGAACATGCAAACTCCGCACACACAGGGCCACGGTGGGAATCAAACTCCCGACCCTGGAGGTGTGAGGTGAACGTGCTGACTACTAAGCCACCGTGCTTAGTGCAAGTACACCATGCAATTATAAAACCAAAACAAATTCTACAACACAGCAAGGTCAAAATTATACGATAAGGAATACTCCAAAACACAGGCAGATATAAAGAGCACAGTCATGCAGTCAGAAATAACAAGGCTCAAGACACAAACTAGGTAGTTGGCAAGCCTTCACAAAGAGTGTTTGTGAATCATGTGCTTGTATTTGCAATACCATAAAGTGAACAGGTATCTATGAGTGTGGAAGAAAATCTATAGTATTTACCAGAGAGGGACCCCTGCTGGCGTGGAGGTGTAATGTCCTGGAGTCATGTTACAGATCACTCCTCCATTTCAACAATATGAACAATCCAAGTAAGCAACATCTACAAATTCTTGCCATCTAACTACTTGTACTCACACTGTTAAGTAAAGAACACATGCTCCATTGCGCACACTTTCCCTCCTTAGAGACCTCAACCCATGAATGATGCATGGCACAGCTAGGAATCAAACATCTGCCAATCAAGCAATCATATTTTAGCATTACTAAGCAGTGCTTTCACGTATGACACCTTTAGCTAATTAACATCATATTGTCAAATGTTCAAAAGAAGACAGCAAGATCTTGGTTATGCTTAGAAGTCACCCAGTTTGTGATGAGCTGGCATTACATGAGCAGCTGGGTACTACTGTTAGTTACCATGACAACTAAATGCCAATCACAGCTTGAGACAAACTCCTATAGTTCACCAGTTTCCCCACTGCCTTTACTCAAAAGTAGGAACAATATATAGTCAGCTCTAGAATTGGCATTCCTTATGCACATACTATTCTTCATCTATGCAATGTGCTTATTGGGGGGGGAGGGGGCATGCAGGTTGTTATTTTATGTAATGTCCAGCTACCACCAAATTTTCTTATGTTTCACTCTCATGTGGACTGCCCCCTTATTGGCTTGCAAGCTCATCGCATAGAAAGTAAACACACAATAAAAGTTATGTGTTAAAATATATTCAGAATGGTGGAAGAGAATAGTTCTTGTGCACACTTTTTAAACCATTATTGTATGCGCCTCAAAAGTTATTCAATAATACATATTTAAGCTATTTCACAAGAGTGCTCTTTGTGTCACCTCACATCAGTGTCCCCCATCTGACTGATTAAGAAGACAAGAGAATCAAATATCAATCCTTAACTCAGAAACACTTCCTTTTTTCAGTATGGCCAGGTTCCAGTCTGAAAATTTCGTGTATGTCCTTAGATGGGAGAACAATCAGACTTTTCTTCTAATGTTCCTTGCATGAGAGAAACTTTTAGTGATGCGCACATGCCCTGGGGCGGGAAGAAGATCTCTTGTGAAAATTCATATTTTTCCACTTAAAATGGAGACTTTCTCATTTACACATGATCTCAGTTTGTGGTATTACAAAATACGTTAAATGGCTTAATAAGTTAAATAATAAACATATCATGGTCCAACATGCCAGTCATTACAGGAGGAAATAAAACCAGAACATTTTTGCTGCAGAATCTGCACGTTAAACTAGAGAGAAATTGGGCTTGAGGTGGGAATACATCCTCGATGGGATGCCAGTCGATCGCAGCTCAGCATGCACACACACATTCTCACACACTAGTTACTTGTGAAGGCAGGAAGACATTGAGGAGTTTCCAAATCGCATATTCATATATCCTGCCATTTTTAGGGTTAGGTGTCGGGACTGGTATTCATGCCTCATTATGCTTTGTAACAAATACAGGTTCACGTACTCACCATTGCATATTATATGAATCTTTAGGATGGTCCTCTTTATACCAATGGAAAAAAAAAAACACACGTTATAATTAATTGCCAAGACATTGTTAGGCAAATTACCTATTTATATCTCCAGCCTTTTGTCCTGTCATATTAGCAATTATAGTACTAGATCTACTTTTCAATTTTATTTTAATGTTCCCAGAGTACATTCAGGGCTTGGTAAAACTGCTTTCTCTTTTTATGATTCCTGGGAAGGGAATGAGTTGCAAAATAACATTACCTTAGAAACACGTCCTGCTTTGAATACCCATGAAGGTCTTTTACATAATTCTTGACATGAGGTGAAATGTGTTCTGGATATTACTGGTATGGCCTTTTCTCTTTTGCACAATTAAAAAATAATAAAATGAAAATAAAAGTGTTAATCTCAGAGTACAATGCTGTGAAAAAGTATTCGTCCAATTCTTATTTCTTCAGTTTTTCTGTATATCTCATACTAAATAGTTGTAGGTCTACAAAAAAAAACCCATAAAACAAAGTCAGCCTGAGTAAACACGCAATATAGTAAATAATAATAATAATTTTATTGAAGCAAAAAAAAAAGTTATCCAACACCTATCACCCATGTGAAAAACTAATTTCCCCCTTAAACTTAAAATCTGGTTGTACCACCTTTAGCAGCAATAACTGCAACCAAACACTTCCTATAACTGGAGATCAGTCTTTTATAGCGCTGGAGTGGAATTTTGGCCCACTCTTCTTTGCAGAAATGCCACAGTCGAGGGTTTTCGAGTATGAACTGCCCGTGTAAGGTCCTGCCACAGCATCTCAAGACTTTGACTAGGCCACTCCAAAACTTTAATTTAGCTTTTTTCGAGTCATTCAGAGGTGGACTTACTCCTATGCTTTGGATCATTGTCTTGCTGCATAATCCAGTTGCGGTTGAGTTACAGTTTATGGACTGAAAACCGTATATTCTCCTTTAGGACTTTCTGGTAGAGAGCACAATTCATGTTTCCATCAATTATTGCAAGTTGCCCAGGTCCTGAAGCATCAAAGCATCCTCACACCATCACACTTCCACCACCATGCTTGACCACTGTTATGATGTTCTTTTTGTGGAATTTTGTGTCTGGTTTACGCCAGATGAAATGTGACACCTGTCTTCCAAACAGTTCCACTTTCAACTCCTCAATCTGAAGAACATTCTCCCAAAAGGTTTGAGGATCATCAAGGTGTGTTTTGGCAAAATTCAGATGAGCCTTAATGTTGTTCTGGGTCAGCAGTGGTTTTCACCTCGGCACTCTTCCATGGATGCCATTTTTGCCCAGTGTCTTTCTAATAGTGGAGTCATGAACCGTCACCGTTATTGATCCAAGAGAGGCCTGTAGGTCCTTTGATGTTGTCCTTGGCTCTTTTGTGACTTGCTGGATGAGTCGTTGCTGTGCTCTTGGAGGAATTTTGGAAGGTCGGCCACTTCTGGGAAGGTTCACTACTGTGCTGAGTTTTTCCATTTGGAGATAATGGCTTGCACTGTGGTTCTTTGGAGTCCCAGAGCCTTTGAAATAGATTTGTAACCCTTCCCAGACTGATGTATTTCAATCACCTTCTTCCTCATCATTTCTGGAATTTCTTTCAACTTTGGCACTGTGTATTACTGGGTAAGACCTTTTAACCAACTTCATGCTGCTGAAAAAGTTATATTTAAGTGTTGATTTGATTGAACGGGGTTTGCAGTAATCAAGCCTGATTGTTTCTAGTCCAGCTGAACCCCATTATCAATGCAGTTTCATAGATTTGGGGAATTAGTAACTATGGGGGCAAATAGATTTTCACACAGATCCAGTTGGTATTGGATAACATTTTTTGCTCCAGTAAATAACTATCATTTAAAAACTCTATATTCTGTTTACTCAGGTTGCTTTTGTTTTATCTTAGATTTTGTTTTAATTTCTGAAACAATTTAGTATGAGAGATACTCAAACACAGAGGGCAAATACTTTTTCACAGCACTGTACATGGAAAGAAAAATAAAAATGTCATAAAGGTTTTCTTTCAAATATTTACAAAATAAAGTATACACTACCATGTATGGTGTAGTCGGCTACATAAGGAAGGTGCAAATTGATTCTATAATTAAACGTACATTAAAATACAAATCCTGCATTAATTCACACATAGCCTACAGGTGAAAGATTATTTTCATGTATACAGCAACAGGTTTATTTTCAATTTATTTCTTTTATGACATCAGTAGAAGTGGGGTTTATCCCGCATAATTGTTATTTATTTATTTTTAGGAATTTTTTATTTGTTCCTTAAATATTCTGTTTTTGTTGTTGTTTTGCTGCTTTCAGAAACTCTTACTTTTTAATGCTATTTTTTAATTTTAGCTCTGTGAAATTGGCATGTGTGGCTGATCTTCCTATCAGTCATGCCCCAATGTGCTATTTAAGGCTTTTTAAGACTGCTTAAACTTAATGGCTACTTATTTTCCCCCCTGAACTGAACAGATGATCTAATTACACACACAGGCACATTCCACCCCAAACACCACCCCCCACCATCCAATAAACAAGACCAGGTCTAAACTACTCCCGGTTACAGCATGCAGTCAGTGTGCTTTGAGATGGAACATACACCCTTCCTAGTGTGCATGTGGTGGATGTAAGTTCTGTAAACTTGACAAGAGAATAAACCTGCAGACATACATAGTATCTGTTCTGGTATGTTTAGGTAGGCATCATCCTAACCTAATCGCATAGATTTAGGAAGTCAAAGGAGCATTTTTTTAAATGATTCATGTCTATTTTTATTAACTGTTTATTGATATACAGTGAATAGGTTTGTATATGGGAGGCACAGTGGCTTTGTGGTTAGCATGTTTGTTTCACCCCTCAGGGGTTGGGGGTTTTGATCCCCCCCCCCATCCAAAGACATGCATTGTAGGCTGATGGGCATTTCCAGATTGTCCGTAGTGTGTGAACGTGTGTGTGATTGTGCCCTGTGACGGCTTGGTACCTCATCCAGGGTGTCCCCTGCCTTGTGCCTCAAGTCACCTGGGATAGGCTCCAGGTTCCTCGGGACCCTGGAATATAGAAGCAGTATAGAAAATGTATGAAATGTATGGAAGTTTGTATGTTTTCTAGGTTGCCATCAGGGATGAAATGAAATTGTAAAATGGCATGCTTCACTAATTCATATGAACTGTGCTCACTGTGGACTTATTTATTTATTTATTTTGGGATAAGTGCAACTGTTGTAAAGCCAATAATGAATACTTCATTTTAGCATGTGATCTGTGATAGGTGGGAAGAAATCAATGGTTTTCCACTTACTTAAATGCACCACATTTGTTTCAGTGTTGATAACACGCAGATATGTTTTTGCATGATTTAATAATCTTAATCTTTTGTGCTACTATTTGCCAGGGCTTAGCACTACAGAGAGCTTGCCATTGCAAAATGATGTTTAAAAGATTGTTGATTGGAAAGCCTGTGCCAGCTAGAATAGTAGAAAAGAAATTTCTTTCCAAAAATAAAAAGCCATGCATATTGTGTGTGTGTTTTTGTGTACGCATGAATGCATACTTACATCCCTTGAGTGTATATACGTGTACGCATATTTGTATGTACTGAGAGCTGATAATTATTGATTTTGTGGGCCGGTAGGGAATAATCTGACATGTTTCCAAGAGTTAAAAGCTTGATGTTTTGGAACAGATAAAGTGAGCAGGATTTCAGGCATGTTTCCACGTTTAGCTTCATTTCCTCTAACGGTCCATTCATCTAATTCATGCACGCAGTTTAGAACTCACCACGAAGACCACACTAACAATCTCCTCTAGCCCTGTGAAGAAATAGGTAGACATTAATAATGCAAAGGAGATTGAAAGAAAGCATGCTGTGCCTAAAATTTTATATTTCTAGAATGTATCACTGTATGTGGCATACAGAAGATCCTGTGATTTTGAAGAAAAAAATAAATAAATTCTGCACCATGGGCCTCCTATTTAGCTCATAGTCAGAGGAAGAGTTAGCTCAGGCCAGCGGTTAGATTTGCATGTCTCTTTGTTGAAGTGGTGCTTTGCATCTAAGTGATTTTAACACTCAGGACTAGCTTGTGAATGCAGCCCCTTATATGGAAAGGTCTCTTGATGAAAAATTATTCAGTGCTCTACAGCTAATAATCAATGCTTATGCATGAGGACATGAGGACACAGTTTGCACCTTGAATAGACACTCGCCATCCACCTTATTAGGAACAGCTGTACACTTTCTCATTAATGCAATTATACAAATCAGCCGATCATGTGGCAAGCAGCTCAATCCATAAAAACATGCAGATACAGGCTAAGAACTTCAGAATGAGGAAATAAATCTCAGTGGCTTTGACAGTAACATCGTTGTTAGTGCCAGATAATATTTCAGAAACTACTGCTCTCCTGGGATTTTTCACACACTCTAAAGTCTAGAGCAGTGGTCACCAACCCTGTTCCTGGAGATCTACCTTCCTGAAGACTTTATCTCCAACCATTGCCTTGAGAAAGTCTTGATAACTAAAACACGCGTGTTAGATTTAGGTTGGAGATGAAACCTGCAGGAAGGTAGATCTCAAAGAAGAGGGTTGGTGACCACTGCTTACTGCAGTGTCTGAAACCGCTCACTCGTTCACTAATTGCCTATATAGCGAATGACATTTGAGTCCACTGTATGGGGAAGAAGTGAAGGAAAATGAGTGAGCGAATTCGGACGCTGTCGTAGACATTATGGATTGTATTGTAAAACAGTAAAGTCCATTTTTTCTCACTGTTCATTTGAGTTTACTCAGAATGGTGTGGGGAAAAAAATCTGGTAAGTGGCAGTTTTGCATGCAGAAACAACTTGTTGATGAGAGAGGTCAGCGGAGAATGGGCAAACAAGGTTGAGCTGACAGGAAGGCTATAGTAACTCAAATAAGCACTCTTTACAGCTGTGGTGAGCAAAAAAGCATCTTAGACCTCAGAAGAAGTCCACTCCTATCAGCCAAAAACAGGAATCTGAGGCTACAGTACGTACAGCTTCACTTCAACTGGACAGTTGAAGATTGGAAAAACATCACCTGGTCTTTTTCCAATCTTTACCTGCCTAGTTTTGGTCAGACTGTGCAGACTAAATCCTCCGATCATTGCCGTGGTCACAAAGATCACGATTTTTCCTCATTCTGGTGTTTCACGTGAACATAAACTGAAGCTCTTGACCTGTATTTGCATGATTTTATGCATTGTGATAATGCCACGGGATTAGTCGATGGCATGAGTACAGGTGTTCCTAATAACTAGCCCGATAGCATATACGGCATATAGGTGAATTATAAATCTTATATTTCTCTATTTTTCTCACATGCACCCAATATCTTGACACTGACCTGTTAATAATAATCATATTATTAATTCTGGTCTTATGTCCTCAGCAGGTGGCATTGAATAAGTTATATAAGAATAATAGCTGAATCATTTTGGAACTTACATTCATAATTATATCGATACACTTTGGTTGTGTGAACAGTTGTTTTGCGTATGCCAGCCAGACATACAAACAAATGCAAGTACATGGAGAGGACGCACGAGGTGTAAAATAAAAATGGGTCTGCCACACTAAACGTGTGCCATGTTGTCCTGTGGGACAGCGGGATGACTCTGCATCTGTAAAGCTTGTGTAAAGGCGTGTTTAAATATAGCCTTTTTAAAAAAATTTTTTTAAGTATTTTTGGTACTTTGTCTTTAATTTATTTATTCATTTTCATGTGATTCATTTACATGTGATTCATTTTCATGTGATTCATTTACGTATGATTCATTTACATGTGATTCATTTGCTAATTTGCTTCTCTTTAAATCCAGTTTTAGACTGTGATATTACAAAGGTCTTTCCAGATTATTACTTGCTACATTGTATGAAAACAGACACTCTAAAAACAGATTCGCAATTAAATAACATTACTCTGTTCCAATTCATATCCTTGAAAGCATTGGCATGTTCTGCTTACTCTCACAATCCACCAAATATAGCCTCTCTAATAGATTATACCAATGTGTAGGGTCTTTCTTTGTCTCATTTACTCACACACACTTGGAATATACTTACAAATGTATGTATTTAATACAGCATGATAGGGCAGTGGGAAACATTGCTGCCTCACAGCTCCAGGTCGCCGGTTTGTTAGGATTTTAAATAAGCATAGAGAACATAGAAGGCCGAAAGTGATTCTATAAATGAAACAACAGCTTAGGCGAGAGTGGGGTGGACTGAACCGTTTCTGTAATTAGTCAGCACACACTCATTGGTCGTAAAAAAGATATGGATATATTTGTCTGAGTGCAATCCTGTGTGGCCTCTCAGCTCTAGTATGAAAATGTAGTTTCAGGGCTTGTTTAACTCTTTATCTACTGGAAAAACCTCCTGCTTTCTCATATCCTGCTTGTTCTCCACTCTTTTTAACTAATATATATATGTGTGTGTGTGTGTGTGTGTGTGTGTTAGAGTAAGAGAGCAGAACGAGCTCTTATCTCTTAATTCCCTCATTAAGTTCTTATCAATAGTTTTAATGCTAATTAAGATGCTGTTTAAAGTGACGGAGAGGCGGGTTAGTGCTGGGGAGTCTGATGCGCCTCTCGCTACATTTAGCACACACGCACACACACACCCACATATATATATATATATATATATATATATATATATATATATATATATATATATATATATAAAGGACTCTCAATCCTTCTTTCAACCAGGCGATACTTACGTATGACCTTTCAGTGCGGTCTTCAATTAGACAGAGTATGCCCTGGCAGTCGTCCCTGTGTAAAAGCACTGTGATTGTTTTAAACGGCACCTTTCACAGACTCAACTGCTGGTTTCTAAATGGAAGGACATTTGGCCTAATTATAAGTGCTTCCTGCAGTAAAAGGACTTTTTTTAAAAAAAATATTATACAGCTTTTAAGGGTTTTTTTAACCACTTTCATAGCCAAACTATTTTGAAATAAAAAGTGTAATAATGAAGAAATAAGCTGAAATCTGGACACTGTGTGTGTGTGTGTGTGTGTGTGTGTGGGAATGGTGAGGCTGCTTTGAGGTGCCAGTGCTGCAAAGGGGTGGAGATGTGTGCGTTATAATAAGTCGTTTTCTTGGCGAAAGCTGGTAACAAGCAAAAGGTCTAATCTTCTAAAGCTAAGCATTCTATTTCTTATTAAATCTGTGATGTACGTTTGTGACAAAGACCAAGAAAATGATTCATTTTTATCATGTGGATCTAAGTGAAGTGATGTGTGTGTGTCTCACGTTCCCTTTCTGCTTTTTATTTCCGTTTTTTCTGCCTTTTCTCGCTGTTCACATCTCTTTTCCCCGCTTACACGCACTCTGCTCTCTTATGGAGCAGGCACAAGGGATGGTTTCCTGCAGACTAAAAAGGACCATTACCCAGGGGTCATTAGACCCCAAACAGAGCATGACAGCACTTCAACTCTGTTATCACATGGCCTGGCTCTGTGTGTGTGTGTGTGTCTGAGAGAGAGAGATGTGTGTGATGTGTGTAAAAGCCTGTATGATTTTAATTGTGTTTAAGAATTACATTGTATCAGAGATATATCAATTCTTCAATTATTCTGTCATACTCACTTTTGATTAAAAGCAGAGCTTGCTTTATTTTAGCAAATCAGAATAAGTGCAGGAAGTTTAATCTCACGGTAAATCTAGGCAGTAATTGGTAACACGTTAAAAAAAAAAAATTCTTAGGAGTAAAAAGAGTTTCAGCCATGACGACTCTCGGAGTGAGATTGTCAGCTTTTATAGATAGGAATGAAATGTAAATAGGTTTGGTCTTGGCGGACTAGATCTGCTACGCTGCTGCTGAGCGAGTACGAATACTCGCTCTTTCTATGACAGACACAGAAAAGAGAAGATAGAAAAGACATTCCTTTATTGTACTCGAGCTAAGCTGTGTTACGTCAATGCATGGTTACTCATGTGTACAGCTCATAAAATATTTAGATCCTCTTGTCTGAGCGTCTCTAATTCCCACTGATGTCATACATAAGACATTGTATATTCTAGCATACAAGGCCTCTTTTGAATAATAGTTTGAATTTCACCTAGTCTTGTTCAGAACCTTAAGAGTAGAAAGCAGACTGAATGGTCTAGAGTATCTAGGTGATTTGCAGACTGTTATCATTATACATGTAGGATAATAATGCAATCATATAATTAGGGCTATTTCTGAACATTTGGGTTTGCAATTTGGGAACTTTAAACAAATTTAGACCAAATACTTTATGCCCATGGGGGTGGCACAGAGGCTTTGGGATTAGCAGGCTTGCCTTGCATCTCCGCGGTCGGGGGTTCGAATCCAGCCTCTGCCCTGTGTGTGCTGAGCTTTCATGTTCTCCCTGTGCTTCAGTGGTTTCCTGTGGGTACTCCGGTTTCCTCCCCCAGTCCAAAGACATGCGCTGTAGGCTGATTCCAAATTGTCCATAGTGTGTGAATAGGTGTGTGAATGTGTGTGATTGTGCCCTGCAATGGGTTGGCACCTCGTCTAGGGTGTCCCCCACCTTGTGCCCCGAGTTCCCTTGGATAGGCTCCAGGCTCCCCGCGACACTGTGTAGGATAAACGGTAGAGAAAATGGATGGATGGATGGTTTCCTGTTGAATAAAACCAAACTGAACTTCACATATTGTGCTTTAAATATAATTTCTTTCTAAATATGCACAAATAAATATGAAGTAAAATAGAAACCAAGTGATATTACAGTTTGCTGTTTAGCAAATCACTCGAACATAAAAATAAACAGCGCATCAACACAAGATATTTTCAGTGCCGTCTAATTGAATGAGCTGAACTAACGAAGGCTTTGGCAGTTACTGAAGCATATCCACAATTCACATTTTGCAGGTCTGTCATAGTCTGTAGCTTTTCATGGCAGTCAATCATCAACAATAAGCCAATAATCTTTTTTTTGCCTATTAATATTTCTTTTTAATGCATTTTTTTTCAGACCAGCAGGAGTGCGTCAGAGTATATCAAATTCTTACTCTAGCCTGTGTATGCTTGTCAACAGCTATGGCAATCGAAACATATAGTCCAACACAAGTTTCCATGTGAGTTTGGTGTGCCCAGTTCAAGCTGCAATAAACTACAAATTAGAAATCTGCATTCTGCCAACCTTTACACATTTTGCCTGGGAACATTGTAACACTACTGTGATTTATCACTCATAAAATAACCAAAGTCTTCTTTTTTCCGCCGAATAAAAATGGCAGATGAGCCAGTCAATATTTGAATCTAGAATGATTGATAGTACTCTCCGATATTAACCCCTGCCCCTTTCTCCTGTGTAAGTTCGACTTAGCTAACATTAGACAAGTTTATAGGGATGCCGATGAAAAATTTCAGCCTGAAATTTCACCATCTTCCTCCCAATCCCCTGCCCTACTCGCCCGGTAGTTACTATAAAACCCAGTGTATACATTATGCAAGTGGTTTGTGAATGGACTTTACCGAACATGTACTTTTTATTCAGCCTAAAATAATAAACTTAAAAAAAACTTAAACCCATTAAAAACGTGCAACAATCAGTTGGCATATCTATGATTTGAAATATACCATATCCAAGGTGTAAATGAGCTAAACCTGTGAAGGCAATAGTGTGACTTGAGTGAGAATTTCATGAGGTGACCGTACAAAGATTGAGATATCGCTCTGCCCTGAATTTTGCAGGTGAGCTTGTGTTTCTCAGCTTTTGGACATTTTTTGGGTACCTGGTGCTAATCACTTCAATATCATTCCCATTAAATTCATGTCTCTAGCTGACCAATTTAAATGGACACTGTGCATGCTGTTATGGAGTAATGTATACAGGAGCAAGACAACCTTTCTAGAAGAATAATCATTGATTCTGGATGAAATGAGATCAGATGATTCTATAGGCTCAAAAGGTTATGTTGGGTTTTTGTAATAATCTCATCCAAAATTGGAATCTTCATACATAACTGTGGCTATATTTGACATTTTTAATATTTGTGATTCTGTCTGTTCTCTGCTTTGCTGAAATAATTAGATCCTATACATGGTTATTTCTGTGAGTGTCCGTGTATTTGTGTATAATGTATGTGTGACTCATCATCACTTTGACATTTGAGAACGATTCTCCCAGCGAGCCTTGTAGCTCTAAAGATCTACCCCCTGTTAGTTGTTTACACTGTAAAACAGGGATTAACAGAGGACAAGCTTGTTCACTACCGTAAACAACCAAAAGATCTGCCAATAGATTTCTCAGTGTACTTATACATCTACTTATACATTATAAAGCAACAAATTTGAACAAGGGCGCATGGGGGTTTAGTGGTTAGCACGTTTGCCTCACACCTCTAGGGTCGGGGGTTCGATTCCCACCGTGGCCCTGTGTGTGCGGAGTTTGCATGTTCTCCCCATGCTGCGGGGGTTTCCTCTGGGTACTCCAGTTTCCTCCCCAGTCCAAAGACATGCATGGTAGGCTGATTGGCATGTCCAAAGTGTCCGTAGTTCCACGTGACCCCATGTACTGTAGGATAAGCAGTACAGAAAATGGATGGATGATGATGATGATGATAATAATAATAAGAAGAAGAAACACTTACTCACTTTCAGTTAATAAATTATAGGTCTTTGACCAACAAATCATTTATTTTAAATGACGTCTTCACCACTCGGCTCTGTATTTTCTACTTGTGACAGAGACCTGGCTCATCCCTGGTGATTCCACTGCCCTGAAGGAACTTACTCCTTTAGACTGTTAATTTTTTAATTCTCCAAGAACTGTAGGTCATGGAGCTGGAATAGCAACAATTTTTAAGAACTGTTTTAATTGAAACTTTTGTCTGTTGACTTTTTAAGCTTCGAGGTGCAGCTCTTCAGGGTTGATCTTCCTTCCTCCTTGCTACTGTATGTGCGCTAGTTTACAGACTACCTAAATTTAACGAGGACTTCATTCAAGAGTTTTTAGATTTTGGCCTCTCTGGTGCCACACACTAATAGACTTCTGATTGTAGGTGATTTTAGTAATATACATGTCTGCTGCCAGTCGAAACCTCTGGTAAAAGAATTTATATCTTATGGACATTTTTTTTATGTCTTATTGGACACTTTTAACCTTGTCCAGTTGGTTTGTGGACCTTCATATCAGAAGGGTCATACACGTGATTTAGTGCTATCATTTGGTTTCTCTGTGGCAAATATGTGATACTGCTATTTCTGATCATTGTCGAGTTGTTTTTGAATCTGTGCTGTCATGTCTAAAACTTATCACCCACTGTGTTGCTCCAGACGTTTCAATCCCGCTACTGCCAGGCTTTTCAATGATGTCTATATATCTAGTCAACTGCCAAATGCTGTGAAAGTTCTATCTTCTTGTGTCAATCCTGATGAATTGGTTGGTCTTTTTAACAGTACTTGCATTGCTACCTGGGACTCAGTTGCCCCCCTTAGGTCACAAAGACCTAAGGTGATGCCTAAAGTCCAGCCCAACATGATGTGAATAATTACAGACCCATCTCCAAATGATCTTTTATTTCAAAAGTCTTGGAAAAAGTTCTTTATTCTCAGATCTCTTCTTAAATGAATACTTTTAACATAAAAAAAAAACATTTCAGTCTGGTTTTAGAGAACTACATAGTACTTAATCTGCTTTGTTAAAGGTTACCAATAACATTTTACTCTCACTTGACTCTGGTTCCTGCTGATTTTAATCCTGCTGGATTTAAGTGCAGCTTTTGATACAGTAGATCATGACATCCTTTTAAAGAGACATAATCATGTGGCTGGGTTTCAGGGACCTGTGTTGAAGTGGTTTGCCTCTTACCTTAAGGGGAAAACTTTTTCTGTTAATGTAGGAATTAAATAAATTGTTTCTCACCTCATGCACAAATCTCATATGGTGTTCCTCAGGGTTTCATTTTGGGACCTTTTTTTTGTTTGCTCTATATATATGCTTCCCTTTGGTCATCTCATTCAGATACACAACTTATCATATCACTGTTACGCAAGAAAATGCTCTCTAAGAAGGACCTGGAAAGGGTTATTCATGCATTTATAACATCAAGGCTAGACGACTGTAATTCCCTCTAGTTTGGATTGCCTAAAACTACTCTACATTTCTTGCAAATGGTACAAAATGACTGGCACCTGAAAACGTGAGTATATTACTCCTGTTATCACAGCTTTACACTGGAAAATTTCCGCACTGATTTAACAATTTTGCTATTCGTTTTTAAAGCTTTGCATGGATTAGCTCCCCGGTACATGTGTGATCTCCTTACACCATATACTACCTCAAGATCTCTTCGGTCATCCAGTCAAGAATTCCTTTCAATCTCTCGTTCACGTTTTAAAACCAAAGGTGACCAGGCTTCCTCAGTAGCTGCTCCCAGGCTCTGGAATAGTCTCCCTTTTCATATTAGATCTTCCCCCTCTATTGCTATGTTCAGCTCTTCTCTGAAGACCCACTTCTATTCATTATCTTTTAATTCGGTCTGAGGGTGTAGAATTTTCATTTCTCCATTGGTATTTGGTACTATTAAATGTATGCTTATAATTCTGTTTTATACTACTTGTACAGCATTTTGGTTCTTCTGTCTCTAAATGTGCTTTAATAAATAAATAAACTTCAGTAAACACTTTATTATGGTCAGGGTCATAGTGGATTCGGAGCCTATCCCAGGAATGCTGGGACGGAGACAGGAATACACACTGTATGGGATGCCAGTATCTCTCGCTCTCTCTCACTCACTCACTCACACACACACACACACACACACACACCCACTGCCATGTTTTTGGGAGGTAAGAGGAAACTTTTTTTTTTTCCTTCAAAATATTATAACCTCATTTAGGTTCAGAGAGTGGTACTAATTAGAATTCGTACGTGTGCATTGTTGTTTCCTTCTTGCTTGCGATTTCCCCTAATTTGCTCACATTCCAGTTATTATTCTTGATGCTGCTGTCTTTGTTTACATGTTTAACATAAAGTTGCATTGCTTGCATGATGAAATCTTCTTCACATAACTGAGACAGGTGAAGATATTGAGAACTTCCCCCATAAACTTGAATAATCTGATTGCTTTGCAAGCGTGGCCATAGAGTGGCCATTGGTAGTTGCAAAATGTAATGTAAATGTAGTTTTGGTAAATGGTCTGCACTTATATAGCACCTTTTTAACCTTAGCAGTTCCAAAGCGCTTTAAACTGGTTCTCGTTCACCCATTCACACACTCACACCAATGGTAGCAGAGCTGCCATGCAAGGCCCTAACTTGCCATCGGGAGCAACTTGGGGTTCAGTGTCTTACCCAAGGACACTTCGGCATGTGGAGTCACGTGGGCCGGGAATCGAACCGCCAACCCTACGATTAGTGGACAACCCGCTCTACCACCTGAGCCACAGCCACCTACACAGTTTTATATCTGAAATGCCTTACTGTAGAATTCAGCTAGAAAAATGGTCTGGAGTTCAGGCTAAACCAACACATTTGTCCTTTCTGTCTGGCTATGATTGGTGATGTGAATAGATTTTGTACAGACAGAGAAGAGCAAGATAATAAAGGGTAGGTGAAGAAAAAGGAAAGTGGGATGTAGAAAGATGCTTGCTGCTTGTTACTTGCCCCAGAGATAGGGGCAACATGATGTGATTAATTCCTGTCTGAGTGTGCCCTGCTTGATCTGTGTGTGTGAGTATCAGCACAACAGAGTATAACCCAGCACCATATGCATTCTTGTCCTTTCTCTTATCATACCTGCTGATGATTTTTGGTCAATATGTCTGACTACTCCTACTTCACTCCTCTTCATTTGATCTAATGTAGAAGTTGAATGACTGCACATCAACAGAGAGAATTTGCCCGTAATATTTAACCACCCTGCTAAATATTCTCTTCAGTATTGGTCGATTTTGTGATCACTGCCTTAATATTCTCTTAGGTAGCAAAACCGGGCAAATTACACTATGACCAAACAGAGTATACTGGTTCTCTGTATGGCCAGTTAAGCTGGTAGGGAATCTCATCCTCAAGGATCATTGTTTGGGCCATCCGTTCCCCAGTTCCTCACTAACCCGAACTATTTGTCTCTCAACAGGAGCTGGAATAGCTATACATAGGAACTAGTACTGTCAAAGTACTGACACGTTTCTGATTAGCCTACTAATATTCAAACTGTGAGTCAGGTTCCCCAACCTACAGTGTGTGTGCCACTGTTGGCATGTGGCCTAGGTTTGCCTGACATGTTGATTGGTGAGATGAAAAATGCAATATTTCTAACTAAGATTAGTGCCTTATTGGTGTTAATTCCAACTCAGATCCATGCCTTATTGGTTCCTTTCTTCCCTTCCATGTTTTACAATCGCTCCATCACCATTCCAGCTTGAGGCAGTGTCGGTTATGCAATAGTAGTCTGTACTATGCTAAATTAAAATCTGGACCGATTCCCCCCCTCCGCCCTTCACAGATGGAGAATGCATTAAAGAAACATTTTGTGCAGCAGAGAAATTGTTTGACAGTTTACCTAACAAGGACAGTATTATTGCTAGGATTAAACACATGTCTGTCTTAGGAATACCAGGTGAATGCCATAGTACTGAAATAACAGGGAACAGCAAGCGACTGGAATGAAAGACAGTATAATGTTACGTATCGATCTCGATCAAAGCATTGACGTCAACAATTTGACATTGTTGGAAGTTGTGTCCAGATTTTGCGAATCTACAAGTCGTACAAGTACGTGTTGTTTTAAGTACACTTACAGCACCACAAAAAGTGGGGACATGGCTAAAACATTTGTTGACTTGAGATTAAAAGAATTTTTGCTATTGCTACTGAGGGCATCTTGTCAATGGTGGATAAGCAAAAAAGATTGGCCAGAATAATCGAGGACCATCGAAGGCCACCCGGTTTGTAAATTTCCCAGCATTATCCATCAGGAAAATCTCTGTGCAAAGATGTCAAATTCTGATCTAAATTCTGTGATGGCGACGGCTGTGAAAATTGTTTAATTTTCTGACAGCTTGCTCTGGCTTGACTCATAGGCAATTTCAAGCACTGTTTGGAATGTGCGTGCAAAGGCATACCGCTTCACTGCAGTGTCAGATGGTGGAGTAGTTTGAAAGTGTTTGAGAGGTTTGCGAGCTGATCTGATGCAATCAAACTGTTTCTTGTTGAGAAGTTGACCAGCATTACTCAGAACTGGAGGACATCAGGTGGCCTGAAAAACTGATGTTTTTGACAGACATTGCAATAGACTTGAATGAGCTGGACAAACTGTCAAAGAGCTGTTTTGTGAGACAGATTTCAGCTTGTTATTCAGTCAACACTGCTAGCTTTGCCATGTACACTCACCAGTCTCTTTAATAGGAACACCTGTACACATGCTCATTCATGCAATTCTCCAATCATCCAATCACGTGACAGCAACACAGTTTATATACAGGTCAAATGTAATCCAATGTGATCTCAGGGACTTTAACTGTGGTGGGGCTGGTTTGAGTATTTCAGAAAGTGCTGACCTCCTGGGATTTTCACACTAAAGTCTCTACAGTTTACACAGAATGAGAGTGAGAGACAGTTCTGTGGGCAGAAACGCCTTTTTCCAGTCTTCAACTGTTCCCTCTGTGGCCTCATATTCCTGTTCAGCGCTTACAGGAATGGAACCTTCTGTGGCCTTCTGGTTGTGTAGCTCATCCGCCTTCCTTCAACATGAATTGTATTCGGAGATGCTTTTCTGCTCAGTGTGGTTGTAAAGAGTTGTTATTTGAGTTACTGTTAGCTCAAACCATTCTCTTCTGACCTCTCTCATCAAGGGAAGCATTTGTTTGACATCTGGCGCAATTAAATATGGAATTGTAATGAATGCACTGTTGACCGTTTATCCATCCATCCATCCATTTTCTGTACCACTTATCCTACACAGGGTTGCAGGGAGCCTAGAGCCTATCTCAGGGGACTCGGGGCACAAGGCAGGAGAATCACAGGACAGGGTGCCAACCCATCGCACGGCACAATCGCGCACACACACACACACTCACAAATGCCACTCGGTCTACAACGCACATCTTTGGACTGTGGGAGGAAAACGGAGTAGCCGGAGGAAGCCTCCGCAGCACGGGGAGAACGTGCAAGCTCCGCACACACGGGAGGTGGGAATCTAACCCCCAACCATGGCGGTGCAAGGCAAACATGAGAACCACTAAACCACTTTGTCCCCCTGTTGACCCTTCCACCCCCCACCCCCAGGCCAGATATGACACTCCTGCCTATGTTTGACAGAAGATAATAATAATCTACACTGGCCTGATGTTCAAAATGTAAGAACTTTGAAGTCTATGAAATCACAGTCATGACTGGTTATATTACAGATGAAGGACTTGTTATTGTTAAATCAGCATGTATATTTAACTTGCAGAAACAGAAGAAATTGTATTGCAGGTGTGAAATTTTCACTCTTGCACACATGCCCACTCAAATCCTCTTTTCCTCTCCATCTATAAACATTTCAGTCCCTAGTGTACCTCACAACCATCAATTTACTGTTGAGTCTTGATATGCTTGAGTGGATATTATTTGGCTTTGACTGACTCTGTATCCTCCAGACAGAGCACATAGTTACACTTACAAAAGAAAATTAGACTTACAAAGCCTCACAAGGCCACAAAAGCAATGTAATGATGTGCTTTTATCACACAATTCCTAGGCCACTTACAGCTGCTGATCAGGTGAAGAGATGTTTGTGCACGGTGTCTCGGAGTGCACAGAGAAGGAGAGATGAATGGATAAGGAAGAGTCTGAATGAAAGAGTGCATCAGCAATCAAGTTCATGTTGGCACATGACTCATAAAGCTTAAGAAAATATTTTATTATTAACGATTAACATCATTAAATACAATGTACTTCATTTAAAAGTCACAAACCTGCCATTATCCCTTATTAAAAAATGTAGTACAATAACAACTAACATCACAACTGGCCCAATATGTGCAAAGCTAGTTAGTATAAAAAATGGTGATACAATACATTTTGAACAATGACAACTTTATGCAGCTTTATTTACAATTCCACAAATGAGGCAAACAACACTAACAAATTTTATTACACTGCAAAAGCAACTGAGGAGCGAGAGACTCATTTACAAGTATAAATTTTAACAATTATCATTACAATTACACACAACAGGAGAAAGGGAAAGGTATTTAAGAGCCATGTAAAGCCTCTTTTGCTGTATGATTAAAGCATTTATTTGTTCTCTAATCATCCTGCTAGCTGGCACTACCGTATATATAACCGACTGACTGTGGAATTAGTGGCTATTATTTTGAGGTTGTTTCAGCCTTTGAGCGATTGTTTAGAAGGCTAGCAGCTAACAGTGTGTTCTTTTGTATTTTTGTACTTCAAAGTTGGTGATATTAAGTGGAAATGAGTCATCTGAGTGAGTCACATGCATTTCGTTTGCGTATTTGTCATTGATCTTTGTGTTTTGGCTGTTGCATTAACATTAGACTTCACTAACTGTGAGTCATAAAGCTGAGTGAATACCAGTTCGAATTATTGTTTGCAGAGCTAGGTGCTGCTCACGGTCATTTTTCAGTGCAACCTTCTTTTCTTATCCTTTAACTTGCAGCAGTTTCAGGGTTTTCTCCTAGCAGTCTGCTCAGACAGTTAGCTCACCATCAGCTGTTGAATGTTGATGTGCACAATGGAGGTTTTCTTTTCATAACACTTATGCAACACCGAGGAGAGGACATTAATAGGGATGGCATGGTTTTGCAGTGGGTATCGTTGCTGCCTTACAGCCCCAGGGTAGCTGGTTCTACCCCATGACCCTGCCCAGAATAAATTGGTTACTGAAAGTGAGTGAGTGAGTGAGCAGACAATAATAGAGCATATTCCTTGAAGCCTGAATCCTTGGGTTACCTCCCAAACCTCATACTACTGTACTAAATAGTACATCAGAGGTGTAATTACTACTTTGTAGCACTGTTTAGTTCATAGTAGGCAGTTAGAGACACAGTCTTGAGCGCTTCTTGATTGAGTATCTACTTACAATAATCAGTGCAGCAAATCTCACCTTAACAAACGCTCCTTATGCAGATTCTAACAGATTATTCTGAATCTTATTAGTCAGTGTAATCGGATGCAAACTCTTTGTGAGTGTGCGTATTCATTTATGGCTTGGTTGCACAAAATGATTTTGATTTCTAGGCTACCAGTAGCATTAGATCTACCACAAACAAGATCAGACCACTGACATAATATTCTTTGACTGCCTATGTCAACTCATGTTTAAATTATTGTAGAGAGCTGCACAATGTTCTTCCCTCCTGGTGAGTGCAGTCAATGCTGAACATGATTTGATTGTATTAGATCACCCGTTGTGATGAGACATAAGCATGTATAAGTAAATAAATAAATGAATTAATGAAAGAAAGAAGAAGAAATATATAGCGCAGCTTTCCTATTATATTGTGCTATTGACGTCGAACATTTTTTTTTAATTATTATTATTATCTTTGTCCAAGAAAATATCCATCAAACTATTGCCTTTGAAATTGATCCAGTTGCCTTTTCATTATTAAAATTTAATTATAATTATATTACACTGTGAATTAATTAGCGTGAAATATATATTTATGCAAGGAAGTGACTGTCTGGACTTCAAAAGGTGGTTTTGTTTGTTTAGATCTGTATCCTACAAGAATTGCATTAAGTCTCTGCATTGAATCCTAAACATTTCCTAATTCACTGTCACCATGACCATTTTTCTAGTAAATATCTCTCTACTTTTATACAGTATGCTCCCCCAGTCCAAAGACATGCATGGTAGGCTGATTTGCATGTCCAAAGTGTCCATAGTGTGTGAGTGTGTATGTGATTGTGCCCTGCGATGGATTGGCACCCTGTCCAGGGTGTACCCCGCCTTGTGCCCCATGTTCCTTGGGATAGGCTCCAGGTTCCCCGTGCCCCTGAAGGATAAGCGGTATAGAAGATGGATTGATGGAACTTGTAAATACATGAATTTGTACTTGTATACATATCCAATATTGATTATACGAATGGTATAACACTGTTTATACCATTCTATATCACTCACATACACAGACATGTGCATGTCGTCTCTCTTCTTAAATCAAATAGCTTCTTTTCTTATTTTTGATTACCTTGTGAAAGAAAGAGAGAAAGAAAAAGAAAATCAATACTGACTCAAGGGCACATGGGAAACATTGCTGCCTAAGATGGACTGTGTCATCTGTTCTTTAGTGACCTGCCTACAAGATAGCCACATGCCTTACCCAGAATAGCTGTGACACATGAAATGAAGGCAGCAATGAATGGTGGAGTTTTTTTGTTGGCTGATTTGCGTTTGTGCATGTTTAAGATGTCTAGATGATAGGAATTTATTTCTGGTAAATTGTTGGAGATTCAAATGTTTCTTTTCTTATGGTGTTAGTCTTGCATAATATCTGCTATAAAAAAGTGTAGTATAACCGATTGTGACCAAAGATGATTTACAACTTTGTGTAATCCAAAAATCTATCGTTTTACACAGTTACCAAGTCACTGTCTTTTAAATACAAATTATAACAATTATTATTACAGTTACACTTCTAACAAGAGAAAGTTAAAGGCATTCAAGGGTTATATAAAGCCTCTTTTTCATTTCTCAATTTCTCCATATTTATTTGTTCTCTAATTATATAGCCGACTGACTGTGGAAATTTTTTTTTAGCTATTATTTGAAAGTTGTTTTAGCCTTCAAGCTACTGTTCGAAGGCTAGCAGCTAACAGTGTGGTGTTTTGTAATTTTGTACTTCAAAGTTGGTGAAATCAGGTGGAATTGAGTCATCTGAGTGAGTCACATGCGTTTAGTTTGTGTATTTGTCTTTGATCTTTGTGTTTTGGCTGTTCAATTGACATTAGACTTCACTAACAGTGAGTCATAAAGCTGAATGAATACCAATTAGAATTATTGAATACACACACACACACTATATATATATATATATATATATATATATATATATATATATATATATATATATATATATATATATATATATATATATATATATATATATATACACACACATGTATAAGTGCTAGTTATACGGCATACGTCTCGAATGTGATACATAAACGCCGAACAGCTGGCACACAGCTAGCGACGCGTTAAACTTCGACAGGATATATACACCTTCGCGCATGCGCAGCGTACAGGACCACTAATGAACGAATCAATAAACGGACGAATGATGATAAATGAAACTCAGGACGGTTGCACGACATTTCATATGTTCCAACATACAAACTCGCAACTACTAATAGCCTTATATTATGTCGAAGACTGCAAATTTCACTGTCAAAATGCTTAATATATAATTCACTTTATAGCTCTGGTGTGCTTCGGTGTGGTTTTGCAAAGCTCCGCCTCAAGCGCGCCCCCTGTCTGAATAAACTGAGAGAATGTGTGTGTGTGTTAGAGAAAGAGAGAGAGAGAGAGAGAGAGAGAAAGAAAATGAATAAGGCTGAGCACTAGCATCAGTACAGCGGTAAGCCTCGACACGTCAGTGTGCTCGCTGTGTTTCGGAGCTCCAGTACACACGAGCCGACTCCGACACTCCTCTGTAAAGCGACTCGGATCTCCTTCGCCGTTCAGAGTGACGCTGCGCCTGCAAACCGAGACTCTCCTTTTTCGTTATTTGTTTGTTTGTTTTTTCCTCCAGCTGTCTTGAATGTTACACTGAAAAATGGCGATTTCCGCTCAGTCCTCAAGTCTGTTCTGGCTGTTGTCGGTGCAGACGGTGTTGATTCTGTGTGTGTCCTGGCCCGGAACGGCGACGCTCCGCTTCCCGCAGCACTACACGTAAGTAACTCCGTCCTGTACGCGCTACTCGGGGGGCGGACAGGTGGCTTTAACGTCGCGGGGATGTACAGCCATGCTTTTTATTTATTTTATTCATTCATTCATTTATTTAGGTTTGTTTGTGTGTGTGTGTGTGTGTGTGTGTGTGTGTGTGTGTGTGTGTGTGTGTGTGTTGTGGCAGAATGAATCCCCGTATTCCATGGTTAGCTCGGTGTTTACAGGCTACGACGCGTTCAGCAGCGCTACTGGTCGTGTACGTGGTGTTCAGGAGCCACACACACACACATGTGTCATGTCTGACTGAGCTTTTTCTCAAGTTTAGGACTCTGGAAGAGTTTATTCTGGGTATCTGAAGGTCCATGTTGTTTCTAAGATGACTTTTCTATTCTTTTGTATTCACATTTCGACCTGACTTAGACTATTATTCTCTCTCTGTCTCTCTCTCTCTCTCTCTCTCTCTCTCTTTCTCTCTGAGATATAGTCTAATCAGCTGTTTAATTACATAACAATTTTGACTCAGAAATCATACTGCTACTAAACCACACTGAGCATCTTGGATGTCTTCTGTATAGGTTAATAAAGGTCAGGTTGAAAGGAATGTTTTCCAGAATATTCCGGTGAAACATGACCACGAGGCCACTTCTACATGCACCCAGGATCACATGTCTGATACGGTTAAATCGACGTGTCAATTAAAAGTGAAGAGCTGCCACTTGATTCAGTACTGTATCCTGCTTCTTTAAATCACATCGCACTCACACCTTCTGAGTTCAGAAATATATTCTAGGATAAAGTCAGAGGCTGGTTTGAGCCGTGCAGGCTGCGGCGTCGGACTTGTGGAGTGTGCTTCTGGGTTGTTCCTCAGAGCAAAGCTCAGTGTTCTCAGACTTGAGGTGCACCAAGTGCACTTTTCCCCCATTTTCAACATCAGTATTACAGCCCTGAGTGATTATTATAGAACGATTCATTCAAAACTAGGATATTTTATTTTCCTAGTAACCAAGTCGAGTCTTCTGCACATGTCGGGGTGATACTGACCTGAAACACGGGACTGGTATCGGATTATATTGGCTGTACTTCTCATAATTCTGTGAATGCTGTGACACTATGTCCACTCCTCGGTGGGTCCGCGACACTTCCAGACTTTTTGAATTTGTTAGTAAGTTTGGCAGCAGCGTGGTGTGTGATGTGCTCGCCATGTTTCCTGTTAAAGTCCGTCGCAACCTTCCGACAGATTCCTGATCCAGCCATGAGAACGATTTTAATATGTTCTTTTGTCAAAACATTCTTAAAGCCTATCTGAAATATATATATAAATATATATATAAACTAAGTATGAAAATTATTTGAAGACATTTTGCTAAAAAGTGTTCATTGTTTCTTTCCCCTATGTATGGAGACCTTTAGGACAGTGTGTGCATGTGTATACATATACACGCACGTAACGTGTGTGTATGTATATGTATATATATATATATATATATATATATATATATATACACGTGTGTGTGTGTTTGTGTGTCAAGGTCAAATTTATTTATATAGCACCATTTATATTTAATTTGACCAAAGTGCTGCATATAAGGTATAATAGAGGTTACTGATGCATTAAATAGTAACATGAAATATAATTAAAGTAAATATATAAACATAATTACTATAAGAAAACAGCAGCTAGACTGTGCCAAAAAACAGAACAGATCATAGGTAAGCCTAAGAGAGAAAAAAAGTCAAATTTATATATATATATATATATATATATATATATATATATATATATATATATATAAAATATAACTGTGACCTGCTAAATCTTTAACCTGTATCAAATTGATATACTATACTACTATCATATATTTGTATTGTTTATTCTGAAAGAAACAACTTATGAATTATATTCCTTTAAGAGACAGATGATTTGACCTCATTGTACAAACAACAGGTGTGTGTGTGTGTGTGTGTGTGTGCGCGTGCGTGTGTGGCTTTCTCACAGCTCAAATTACGCAGCTGTTTGATTGTTGGAACTCTTTCCCCTTAAACAAAGCCAGATTCCATGCCATGCATTTCCATTACTGCCGTTTAGGTCAGCGTACCGTATTGTGGGAGTAAAATAACAATCCGCAACGTTCGGCGTCTCAACAGTGATCACTGTAGTATTGCATTATTTTCTAGCAGATGTTGCAAGCGCAGTCATTTTAGTCTGTGAGCAGGATTCCTCCTGATCACACTGATTTCATTTCTGTGCTTTATTACTACAAATCGGCGTTACTTACACTGAGTATGTGCATGGTTGGAAATACATATATGCTGCCCTCACATGAATTTTTGCTCTCCTCATGGATGGAAATTATGTGGAGAAATATCTGAGTAAGTGAATGAGCCAGCTGTTCTACTGACTGTGATGCAGCAAACAGCTACCCAGAGATGTATGGTTTTAAAGGTAGGTGCTGACAGCTTGATTTCTTAAACATTTGAATGACTTTATAAAGATTTGTTTGTCAGTCGAGCAGCTTGATACCTTAGGCCAAGTGCACACTACACGTCTTTTTAATTTCAGAATCACTAACCCTTTCACACTACGCTGCTTTAACAGTCCCTCCAGGATTTTGCGATCGCAGAAATGAACGCATAATCAAGCAAACACCTCAAGATTCGGAGGAGTTTGCGATTTTTCTGAATTACTGGAGATTTTCCGCAGATTTAGGCCGAGAAGTGTCACGTGACGTCGTCATAACGTGCATTCCGTCGAAGCCCTCTTCGATTTCACGTGTACTGCTACGAGTACAGCTAAAAGGTCTCATTTACCAACAACCGTCACTGCGGAAGACCGTGCAAAACAATTTCATGCAGTTGCAATTTCGCTAATTCAAGTAGTTTCAACTCTGCAAGTTGAATCGCAAATTTTAGGGGGGGGAAAGCCACAGCAAAATTAAGCATTTTTGGCCGCAACAGTCACAAAAACACTCCGCAAAATCCTGTATGGACTGCTTTATAAATCTCTGACTCACTCACGCTTTCACAGTACATGACTTCAATTGCTTGTGATCAGTTGTGTGGTGTTGTAGGCATGTGTACAGTAAACGATCGCTCACAGATGTAAACGGAAAAAAAAAAGAAATCGGAGAAAATATGGAGCAAGGATTGATTGAGAAAAATGGTCTGTTCTGAAAAGAGAATTGGAGGTATAGTGAAAAGAAATATAGATGATTTTATACTGTGTGTTTGATTTTTGGGATCATTTGGGTATGACATGCCAAATTCTTATAGAAGCAGTATTATTGTGTTTACATGGTTGCCCTCAGCCTCCCATAACAAAAATTGGATGACAAACTGGGTTCACTGATTCGCTGCACATGAGAGCATATATATTTGAGGTGTTTCTCGCTGCTGAACTTGTCGAACCCTTTGAATCTGGGCTGAAGTCGCATTGTGCAAACTCGTAGGTTGCATCCGAAATCACATACTGTGACAGTACTTACTGCTTGGCCGTTGATACAGTACATAGTGATCAGTATAAATGGTAAGCATGAACACAATCCGGACGTACTGCGTGGCACAGATTCTGACAGTTCTTCCACGCCAGTCCCGTTGCATTATGAGCGAACGCAGTATCCCAGCGTCCAGTGGTTCCACACTGCAGAAGGTCATCCGGGTATTTCTCGCCTACTGTTTTATGAATACTGAGAATTCGGACATACTACTGTGGCGCACTGCTTTTCGCCTGCTGTGTAGTAGCGGAGTAGGGATATTCGGACGCAGCCATGGTGTACGTCGATCGTAGAGCTCTCCATGGTCCTGAAAGTCAACCTGTGGTTGAGCAGAACAATGTGTGAGTGAAAAAGCATCACTGTCCATAGTATGGAATTTAAAGCACTTTACATGTATTAGATCAAAGTGTACAGAAAACCTCATTATACAATTCAGTTTCCCTTTAAATGTTATGTCCTTATAATGATTATTGCTTGTTTTTACTAATTATATGAGGTAGCCCTGGAAGCAGGTTAACAGCTTCACTCAGTCAGTACGTTTACATGGACAACAATATTCTGATATTAAGACGATACTCTGATTAAGAAACTAGCATGTAAACAGCGATTATTGATGACCTTAATCCGATTAAAGTCATACTCGAAGTAAACACAAATGGAATTAAGACGTGTGGAGTATTCCTGTTTTAGTCGCATTATGGACGTGTATTACAGACATGTACACACCTTAATCACACTATTAACATCGTGTGGGAGTTTTCACCGCATTTTGCGACAGGACACGATCACATGGCAGCGCTCAACTGTTTGACGGCAAACAAGAGAGCATGGCTGCGTCCCAAACCGCGTACTTACCTGCTATATAGTAGGCGAGATGCATGTATGTGAGCTACTATATAATAGGTAAGTACGCGGTTTGGGACGCAGCCCAAGTCTTCAAGCAGTCGTATATTTGCACGTATAACATGACAAATAATTAACTGCACCTGAAGTGTTCATAAAAATTAAAAGTAAAAACACCCAAAACTGTATACGGTACCATAACGAAGACCAACTGTATGTTAATACGTGAAATTCTGGAGGGAACGTTGGACGGCGTGGCGTGGGGACGTAATGACGTGTGCTGTTAATCGATCTCTGTTCTTTAACATTTAAAATGGGAACATGAAAGAAGTATTCTAAAAGCGACTCATGTAAACACCTTAATCAGAATATTGTCTTATTCAGAATAAGGTCAATAATTCCATTTCTGCTGTCCATGTAAACGTAGTCATTGACATTTGGGTTAGACCTTAGACAAGCCTGTTTTGTTCAGAGAGCACAGCTCACCCAGTGTGCACTTCATGTGTAACATTGCTGCTAGCTAGCTGATTATGTCTAACAGCAGAAACTATGTTGTGCTAAAGCATTACTACTAGTTATGCCCAGTAATCATCTGATTTGTGCCCAGACTCCATGGCTCTAGATGAAAATGTCTTGGATCTGATGTCGGTTTTCCTGATTGGGCAGATGATTAAATGGTTCCTTAATGTCATTTAGCATTTCCCTGTGAAGTTCAACATTTGAAAGAAGATTAAACGAATGCTGTTGCAGCACTTTTATTTATTTATTTATTTATTTATTTAAATTTGACCACACACTGTGGCCTCTTGCTGTAGGATTACATGTAAAACATGCACTGGTGCTTGAGAATAAATGTTTTGTGTGAACACAGACAATCTAGCCTAAGCCTGAATCTTGATAATGTCAAGATTTCAGTCCAAGAGCTGTGTGTTTTATCCAGACACCAGGTGCTCTGAAATTCCCCCTGCCACCAAGCTGCCAGTCTCTGTTTACGCTGAAATAGAGATGATGAAACCAAACATCACAGACTTTAGAGCGTCTCTCCTCCCAGGCTGTCAGTTTTACACAGGTGTCCGGTGCGTTTATAAAGTGCCTTTTCAATACAACACTGTTATATACTAGCGCTAAAACGTGATCTATCTATCATGGTGGACTGGGATAGATACAGCCAGCAACAGAAGTGTTGGCACCCTTGGTATAGATGTGCAAAAAGATTATGGAAAAATGACTGTGGTTAATTATGGGTGCTGTAAATATGAGAGAAATTTCCCTTTCTATAAGCGGCTATATGCTGTTGAGATCAGTCTTTTCACAGTTGGGACTCCCACACAATTACTGTATTACAAAAGGTGCAAACATTCACTGATGCCCAAGAAGGCAACATGATCCATTAAGAGCCGGGGGGGGTAAACTTTTGAGCAGGACGATCTTTGTAAATTATTTTTTTGTCTTGTGGGAAACATGTTCATATCTTATGTAGCTTTTGAAGGGCAGTACTAAATGAAAAAATATGAGCTTTAAACAAAATAATTTACAAAGATCATTTTGTTCAAAAGTTTACACCCCCCGGGTCTTAATGTATCGTGTTGCCTTCTTGAGCATCAGTGAATGTTTGCACATTTTGTAATAGTTGTGTATGAGTCCCTCGGTCGTCCTCGGTGTGAAAAGATGGATCTGAACATCATATAGTTACTGTTGGAAAGGAGTCAAATATACAGAAGATGCTGGAAAACCAAAGAGATTTTTATGAAGAACAGTGGGGCAGTTTAACTGCTCAGGACAAACAAGGGACTCATGAACAACTCTCACAAAACATAAACACAGCCGTGGATCATCCAGGTAACGGCACACAGTGTTAATAATCAAGTTCTTTAGAAAGAAAGAAAGAAGGTCTGTAAAGCCCTCAGAAAAAAGGTTGTGGATGCCTATGAGTCTAGCAAGAGATTTAAAATGATCTCCAAATTATTTAAAATGCGTCATTCCACTGTAAGGAAAATAATCTACAAGTGGCACAGATTTCTCACGACTGTCAATTAGTCCAGGCCTGGCCGTCCCAGCAAATTCAGCCCAAGATCAGACCGTCTGATGCAAAAAGTCTCCAAGAACCCCAGAATTTCATCACAGGATCTGCTAGTAAGTCTCTAAGATCTGCATGCTTCTACAATCAGAAAGAGATTGCACAAATCTGACCTGCATGGGAGGCGTGCCAGGAAAAAGCCTTTGATTTCTAAAAAGGACATTAAAGCAAGACTACAGTTTGCCAATGAGAAGGTCTTTTACTTTTTCCACAGAAGAATATCAGATCTTTCTGTTGAATATCAATGTTGATGAAGTTAATTTTCCTTGTGGTTTTGTTCAAGTATATACACTTTATTAATAGACACTGTTTCAAAGATGATCAAATGTTTGCTTGTCCAAATGTGTCAAAAAAAAAGCCAACAATTTCTATGGGCTGTACTTATTTTTTCACTTGACTTATAAATGTGAAAAAGTATTTGCCCCATCTTGATTTCTTCTGTTTTTGTATATATATCATCCTAAATAGTTTTAGATCTTACTAAATACAATATAAAATAAAGGCAAGCTGAGTTAACACACAATACAGTTGTTTATTATTATTTTTTATTTATTGAAAGCAAAAAAAAAAAAATGTTATCCAACACCTATCACCCATGTGAAAAACTAATTGCCCCCTTAAACTTTAAAATCTGATTGTACCACTTTTAGCAGGAATAACTGCAACCAAACGCTTATAACTGGAGATCAGTCTTTTATAGCGCTGGAGTGGTATTTTGGCCCACTCTTCTTTGCAGAACTGCTTTAGTTCAGCCACACTGGAGGGTTTTCGAGCACGAACTGCCCGTGTAAGGTCCTGCCACAGCATCTCAATTGGTTCCAGTCAGGATTTTGACGAGGCCACTCCAAAACTTTAATTTAGCTTTATTTATTTATTTATTTATTTTTTTAAACCATTCAGGAATGGACTTACTCCTATGCTTTGGATCATTTTATTTCTGCATATTTACTTGTGTTTACTCAGGTTACCATCTTAGATTATGTTTTAATTTCTGAGAAAAAAAAAAAAGAAATCAGAAGGAAAATACTTTTTCACAGCACTGTGTGTATATATATGTATGCGATATATAATATAAATTGCTTAACTTGTGTAAATATTTGCATTAACATAAAAACATTTAAACTGAGCAAATTTCACAGACATTTGACGAACAGAAATGGAATAAGTCCCTGAACAAAGGCCGGGGGGTGGGGGGGTCAATATTAAAAGTAACAGTCAGTATCGGTATCTTTAAGTACTACAGTGCATCTCATCCTCATGGACTGCACCAGATTGGTCAGTTCTTGCTGTGAGATGTTACTCCACTCTTCCACCAAGACATTTACAAGTTCTCGATCACGTCTGCAGGGACGCACACGGTTACATGTAATTTTCCACTGCAAGGACGATCATCTGTCCTTCCTGTCTCCCTGTAGCACTGTCTTAGTTGTCTTACATTACCGACATTGCAGTTTATTGCTCTGGACACATCTGCAGTCCTATTGCCTCCCTGCAGCAGGTCTATGGCATGTTCACGCAGGTGAGCAGGAACCCGAGACATCTTTCTCCTGGTGTTTTTCAGAGTCAGTAGAAAGGTCTCTTTAGTGTCCGAACTTATTGTAACTGTGACCTTAATTGCCTACCGCCTGTAAACTGTTCGCGTCTTAAGGACTGTTCCACAGGTGCATGTGCAATAATTGTATATGGTTCATTGAACAAGCATGAAAAACATTGTTTAAACCCTTTCCAATAAAGATCTGTAAATAAAGATCTGTAAAGCTCATTTAGATTTTACAAAATTATCTTTAAAATACAGTCTCCTGAAAAAGGGACATTTCTTAATTTGCTGAGTGTATTTTATACACACACACACACACACACACACACACACACACACACATATATATATGTATATGTATATGTGTGTGTGTGTGTATATATATATATATATATATATATATATATATATATATATATATATATATATATATATGTGTGTGTATATATGTATATATATATGTATATATATATACACACACACACACACACACGCATGTACTGTATATGCCTAGTAGTTCTTATGGACAAAATGTAACTGAAGCCTCCTCTATTTATATTATTATTATTATTATTATTAATAATGTTTTTGTTGTGTTTAGGAACATATGCATTTTAAATAACCTTTTACTCATCTTTATCTAGGGCGCTGGGTTCTGACACCGATTGTAGTAAGGACACTAAATATGTACCAAGATACTGTTTGGTACGGTAGTATGCAGCTTGGGAAATGGTCCAAGTATTTGCAACCCTGAGGATATACATAGCTCGTCTGCTGTTATGGTACTATAGAAGTGTTCTGAGCATACAGACTTCATTTTTGTACACTAACATGACTCACATTTACTGAGTATTGGATAAAAGAAGACAACCTCCTTTGTTTTTCCAAGAACTTGTCTTTGAGCTCCAGTTGATGATGAGTGAAGAGTGGGAACAAGTTTAAAAATATCTAAACGAGTGACACAGACATTAAATTTCCATACATCTATTTGCACAGAGCAGTTTGAGAATCTGTCAGTGATGTATAACACACACTACACAATATGCCCTGCTTGGCCTCATGGACAGAATTAGCAAACATCTAGCTTTAGAGAATATGTTGAAACAGTTTCGCATAGTATAAGGCAAAAAGAGCACACATCAAACAGTGTGCACACACATACACATACACGAGCACTGTGTATTGCTTTGGGTCAGAGGTGTTGTCACTAGCAGTTAGCATCAGTAGCGTGTGTGGCACACTGCTCCCTCTCTCGAGGGTTCTCTCCCTTCACTCCTGGTTGATCTTTTCTTAGCCAGTGCTTCTTCAGCACTGCTGCCTCAGTAAATCTTATTCTGTGTTCGTGGTGCCTTGTAAGTGGTAATTTACAAGTTGTACTAGTGTCATTTCCCACCTCAGTATGTGCAAAATTGGAGGGGGGGACATGGACGCAGTCATGAAAGTTTCTGTTTTGTTTTCTCTGTCAGAGCACATAAAGATCATAAAAAGCTACTTTAACTGCTTTTACAGTTACACTCCTGATTGGCTATTGCTACTGTTGTACTATAGTGAACTTTAAACATTCGTGCAACATTTTGGACTGAAATTGCAAAAAAAAAACAAAAAAACAAAAACAGCAGACAAAAGTGAGTAGTTTAGCAACAAGCTAATTGGCTAACATTACTGTTATGTAACATTGTGTAACTCTAACAATGGTGATTACGTTCTCAAAACAGTGATTATTATAGTCAGTATAGAATAATAATACTCTGCAGTCCGTAGAGGACTTCACAGTTTTTTTGTGATTGTTGCAGCCAAAAATGCGCAGTTGTTATGCACGGTCATTCGCAGTGGTGTTGTTGGTAAATGAGACCTTTTCAATGCACGTTGACCAAAGATGAACACAGCACAACTCTGGCACACACATTCTACATAGTTACTATATTTTTACTCCACTGTCTGTTTAAAGGATTACACTTTTATGCCACATTAGGCAGCTGCAAGACCGGCAGCCATGAATGGCATTTAGTAGTAATTTTCAAGATAACGTAAGTGAAGTCTAATCATCTAGACTTAATATTAAGAAACAATAAACAGGGTGATATGTTTGGAAAATGAAACAAGAGCCCGTTCTTGGCCTTATCCTTTTTCCTTTACCATTGTCTACTAATAGGTCACGGTAGTGTCCTGTACAGATATCTGATTGGTTAGCTGGGAATGGAAAAGTGTTGATAATTTATGTGATATATCACAATATTGAACACAATACGATTACAAACGTTCACGCATCCAGTGTAATTAGCACGTTTTGCACTATTGCTTAAGCCTTTAAACCGATTCAGCCTCTCTAGCACTTCAGTAGCTTATTTTGAGAGTGTCATGGAAAACATACAGAGGGTGACTTTTTTGATTATATCTTTTATTTAATATGGTTAATTATTTAAGGTTGGTTTCAATAAATTATGCAGAACAATAAAGGCTTTCTGGGCGTCATGGAGGCGCAGTGGATCCCATTGCTGGCTCACAGCTTCATAGTCTAGTCTGTGGTTCGATCTTGAGCTCGGGCTGCTCTCGTTCTGGAGTGTTTCAGTTTTTCTCCTGTTCACGCGGGTTTCATCTGGGTTCTCCGGTTTTGAGGGGTGGGGTGTTGGAGGGATACTGTGGGTTAGAGGTTAGCATGCTTGCCTTGCATCTCCAGGGTTGGGGGGTTTGATTCTCACCTCAGCCCTGTGTGCACAGAGTTTGTTCTCGCCGTGCTTCGGGGATTTTCTCCGAGTACTCCAGTTTCCGCCCCCAGTCCAAAGACACATGCATTGTATTGGCATCTCTGAATTGTGTGATTGTGTGCGATTGTGCCCCGCATCGTTGGATAGACTCCAGGCTCACCACAACCCTGTGTAGGATACAGAAAATGGATGTGGAAAATGGGAGTGTTGTGAAAGTGTGTGTGTGTGTGTTCATTTCTACCTCTTACTGTTCCCAAGGTAGGCTCTGTGACCCTGACCGAGATAAAATGCTTACTGAAGATGAATGAATGATAAAGCTTGTTAATACCAATTCTTAGGCAGTTATTGTGATGAAAAATGACAGTTTGCAGCTGTAGGGTGGGGCTACTGTTTGAAAATCACCCATGTCATAGTGGTCTTTGTCTCCTGTTTCACCTCTGTGATTTTCTTTTGCTAATCACTCCATCCTTGTCATACAAATTAGGCTGACATTTCCAACTGACATTTATTTTGTGCCGCTGCTGTTTGATGACACTATGGCTGTGACCCAATGCTGATGCAGGAGATAGCGGAAGAAAGAAAGGGAAATTAGAGAAGGCCTCCGTAGTCATTGCAATTTGGCTTAGCCAAATGTGATAAACGGTATGAAATTACATGTGGGTGTTTTGATCTGATTCAGAGTGCTAGTATGAACTGGTGTGTAGACAGTGCTGGAGAGGTCTAATTGTGTTTGTATGTTATTAGCTCTGTCGTAATTGCTTTAATTGTAGTTCTTGTGTCCTGTTTTGATGCACTTTGCTGTGAGGTTTTCTGAGAATGAGTGTGTATGAAACTGGGTTACGTACCAAAAAAAAAAAAAAAAGAGTGGATAATAAGAGAAAGACCTAACAATGTCTTAAGCTATGTTGTGGGATGTTGTGGGCTCATTTTTCTAGAAGGAAAAGTCTCCAGTCTTTAGAGAAATGAAAGCGCACTAATCTACTTTTGTGCTAAGTGCTTCAGGACTACCTATAGAGACGTTTAAACGTGCCAATTGGTTTGCCGTTCATTTTCTCAAAACTGCACACTTATCCAATTGTAGAGAAAAGAGCGAAAGAGGAACCAACTAACTGTATTGCATTTTTCCATCACTTCGGGCTCCAGATTTTATGATCATTACACATGGTTGTGAGACTTTGTAAACTAGCCTCGGATGTAAAGTATTTTCAGACAGCAGTTCTGTCATTTATTACAGCTTAGTAATGCTTACAATGCTGAGGTTCTTATGCGTGTGAAGTACGGCCTGGGTAGTGCTGGTAAATATGATGTAGTGTACCATGATGCTTGAAAGTTTGTGAACCCTTTAGAATGTTATACATTTACATGTACATTACATCTACGGCATTTGGCAGACACACTTATCCAGAGCAACATACATTTATCTCATTTATACAACCGAGCAGTTGAGGGTTAAGGGCCTTGCTCAAGGGCCCAGCAGTGGCAGTATATTTGGCAGTACTGGGACTTGAATTCATGACCTTCTGATCAGTAGTCCAACATCTTAACCACTGAGCTACCACTCAGTAACACTTACATATTTCTATATAAGTCCTAAAAGTAGATAAAGAGAACCCAATTAAACAAAGGAGACAAAAATGTTATACTTGGTCATTTACTAATTGAGGAAAATGATCCAATATTACATAACTATGAGTGGCAAAAGTATGTGAAGCTTTGCTTTCAGTATCTGTTGTGACCCCCTTGTGCAGCACTAACTGCAAATAAACGTTTCCGGTGAGTGTTGATCAGTCCTGCACCTCGGCTCGGAGGAATTTTATCCCGTTCCTCAGTACAGAACAGCTTCCTCTCTGGGATGTTGGTGGGTTTCCTCACATGACCTGCTTGCTGCGACGACATTTCTATTGCATTAAGGTCAGGACTTTGACTTGGCCACTCTAAAACATGAACTTTATTCTTCTTTAACCATTCTTTGGTAGAACGACTTGTGCACTTGGGGTCATTGTCTTGCTGCATGGCCGCTTTCTCTTGAGATTCAGTTCACGGACAGATGTCCTGACATTTTCCTTTAGAATTCGCTGGTATAAGTCCTCATTCATTGTTCCATCAATGATAGCAAGCCGTCTCGGTCCAGATGCAGCAAAACAGGCCCAAACCATGACACTACCACCACCATGTTTCACGGATGTGATTAGGTTCTTATGCTGGAATGCAGTGTTTGCTTTTCTCCAAACATAATGCTTCTCATGTAAACCAAAAATGGAGAGCAGTGGCTTTCTCCTTGTAACCCTGCCATGCACACCATTGTTGTTCAGTGTTCTCCTGATGGTTGACTCATGAACATTCAAAATCCAAGGCGGAGGCTGTCCGCACACTGAATAAGACCAGACCACTGAGGTCTTACCAAAATATTTATTTATTGCTTTAAACTTCCATAGGGTAAAAAGTGCAAAGATCAGTGAATAAAACAGACCAGTGAGCAGACGTTTTAGCCTACAGGTAAAGCGTTCATCCCTTTTTGACCTGGTGGACTGTTACACTTTTGCTCCATTTGTACACAATCTATCTGACTGTGGATTGGTGGAGTCCAAACTCTTTAGAGATGGTTTCGTAACTTTTCGTCTGATGAGCATCAACAACTCTCTTTTTCTGAGGTCCTCAGAAATCTCCTTTGTTTATGCCATGATACACTTCCACAAACATGTGCTGTGAAGATCAGACTCTGATAGATCCCTGTTCTTTAAATAAAACAGGGCACTCACTCACACCTGATTGTCATCCCATTGATTGAAAACACCTGCCTCTAATTTCACCTTCAAATTAACTGCTCATCCTAGAGGTTCACATACTTTTGCCACTCACAGATCTGTAAAATTGGATCAAAGTTTTCTTCAATAAATGAATGGTATAAATATTTTTTGTCTCATTTGTTTAATTTCATTCTCTTTGTCTACTTTTAGGACTTGTGTGATAATCTGATTGTTTTAGGTCGTATTTATGCAGATATATAGAAAATTATCAAGCATTACTGTACAGACCGGGGACAGACCAGGTAATAACAGATTGATTCAGGTTGCCAGATTGGATGTACAGTATTCTGTGTGAAACATGATTTAAGATGGTTCAGGATTGAAAAAGTTGAACAGATTTTTAAAGCGATACATTTTGAGACCTTGTGGTATATAGTCTTAAAACATTGAAAATCTTAAAACATGTGCCATTTATTTTCTTTTTCCATGCTATTTTTAGCTGAGAAGCTTCGATAGGTGAAATTTTGGTGCATCGTTAGTTGTACCTGAAGTGTCATGACAAATTTTGGTTTGCAGTGTTCTGAAGCCTGATTTCCAAGACGCTTCCATCTGAACAGGCTTCTGATACTTTCACAGTGTCCGATAAGGTGCAGTACAGTAGTTATGGGCTTTATAGTAGTTCTAGACCTTTTTGGCTAGAAATCCTTGACCCCCATCCGACCCCACTCCAACAATCTCCATGTTAAGACACATGTTCCGGGTAGGCCTGTCACCATAACTATGTTTGTTGGACGATATATTGTCCCAGAAATAACTGCGACAGTAAATACACAATATACACAGAGCGGTTCGAGAACCGACTCCAGACCAGAACCATGACAGCGGAAAATGTCTAATAGTGTAGCTTTAAATATATTTACGAGGAGCAGACTTCAAACACTGAACATAGATGTTTATTGTATTTGTTTACAGCGTGGAACAGGTTAACGGTTGTTTTTTGCACACAGTCTGTAAAATGAACTGAAAATGAATTACATTTAGTTCATCAGATGGTAAATTAATTTGCTCACACGATGTTCCTAAATTCTGTCATAATTCACAAACACAAGTTTTCTCATATCTACTTGTGCCATAATATGGCACATTAATGTTACCATCTCTTAAAAAAAAAGAAAAAAAAAATTTTCTTCAACCCTGCTCCTAAATTTTTGTAATTTGGAGCACAAGAGAGCTCTGCTAGATCGTGCACTTTTCCCGCATCGGCTCACTCTGTGACCTCCGCTGTTTCTCAGATGTGTTTTATTCATAGAAATGCGTTTTTCACCATTGTCAAGTGACGTCACAGACCCGACTAATCCATAATGAAATTCGTTGTTGATTTATTTAAATTATCGATTGGTCTTTGCAGCCCTAATTCATGTTCAGTTACATCCCTGAAGAGATGATATTAGTCATTACTCTATTTCTAAGATGTGTAAAGAGTACCATTCAGTTTGTGGGGTTCCAAAATTGTAGACTTTGTAGATGAGTTAGCAGTGATGTCATTAAGATGTACGTTGCTTTTTACTGCATGTACAGTATGCAGTATGTGTTGATATTGTTACTTTGTCAGGATGTGTGTATCCATGCAGGCGTTGTTCACCTTCTCCCTGTTCGCTCTCCATCTGTCGATCCTCCTGTCTGCATTAGCAGAATCTTGGTAGACATCTTATTGTGTTAAGTGCTTTTGGGAGCGTGCGTGTGTGTGTGTGTTTGTGTGTGTGGGAAGAGATATATTGCGCTGATGTGAGTACACTTGATGTCGTAATTCCTGGGCTAGCTCTGTTTAGTGCAGCTTAGGGTAGCACTTGTGTCAGCACTGGACTTTTTTTTGTTTTGTTTTGTTTTTGCAAGCAGTCAACTGAGTGAGAGAGAGATTGGGGAATGGGGAAATCTAAAATAGGCGCTTTAGATGCTTGATCAGGTGACGGAGAGAGAAAGTAAATGTAGCAGAAACACACACGCAATTGGTTTTACCATGTTTTTGAGCTGCTATATTTGATGTGTATTACTATAGCTAACTGATCTGGGCTGTTTTAGTTTTTTTTTTTCAGGAAAAACACTTTAATTTATGGGACCTGCCTAGTGTCCCCACAAGGTCAACATAGTCACATATTCCTATTATTATACACATATTTAGTCTTCACAAGGTGTTAAAAACCTACAGGATGCTATTATGTTGATAAAATTGTTTTTGGACTCATTTGCGTATACACACACACACACACACACATTCTGTAAGGGTGTTCTAAGGCTGCGTAGTGTAGATAAGCCTAATTTCACACTGCAGGCCTGGGTTGCAAATCTCGAACCATTAAGGACTTTTAGATAAAGCTGTTAAAAGGTTCCCTTCACACTGCAACACTACGGTGTTGTCTGCCAACGTCTGATACCTTCAATGTGTGAAAACACCCCATTGATAGTGAAAGCATTTCTGTAGATATAGCCTGTAAATAGGAAATGTGCCACTATCACTAAAACTGGCAGCACGGCACACTGCTAGTAGAATCCCTAAGAATACCTAAGAATTTCAGTAGTTTGTGTAATGTAATGTAAACTTAAGATCAGTTTCCAAGTTTTGCATGATATAATTATATTATCGAACCTCCACAATATTACATTACCGTGACATCCAGCGATATTTACTCCAAATATATAACGTTTAAAACACGTAGCTAGTAACTGATGTTACCTGGAAGCCCCATCCACTCCTCTTCATTTCACATGCGCTTTCGCTTCACATGCGTTCACACCATGCCTGAATTACCATAATTACTAGATGACGACCCGGACGTACTACTCGGAGCCGTTCACATCCTCGGACTCGGAATTATGCGTTTCTATTCGCCGAAATGAATCAGGTGAGATGCACGTGTTGAGATCTGCAAAATACATAATTCAGTCCCTCCAGAATTTAGCGATTTTGTGATAGCAGCAGTTCACGCAAACTGAAGCAAACGCCGCAATGTTCGGAGGAGCTTGCAATTTTTCAGAATAAACACAGATTTTCCACAGATTTGGGCCAAGACATGTCAAATGATGTCATCACAACACGCATTCAGCCAAAGCCCTCTTCAATTCATGTGCGTCAAACATGAGTACAGCTAAAAGGTCTCATTTACCAACAAACATCACTGTGAAAGAGCGTGCAAAACAATTTTGTGCAATTGTTAAAAAATACAAAACAACCTGTAGCAAAATCAAGCATTTTTGGCTGCAGCAATCACAAAAAACTCTGAAATCCTGCACAAATTCCTGTTCATAATTACAACATTAAATCACATTTTTTATGCTATTGTTAAATATTGATGAACACAGGTAACAATAACATTGTTTATTAATAACGCAGGCATTGTTAATGTGTTGTTGCACACCTAAACAAACAACAACATATCAACAATGCCTGCGTTAATAGCAACGAGTTTTAAACATTATATAATATATTCGTAAATATCACTGGATGTCATGACAATGTAATATTGTGTAGAGTCGATTAATATCATTATATCACGCAAAACCTTTATTAATAGGCACTGTTTCAAAGGGGGTGCAATGTTTACTTGTCCCCAAATATGTCAAAAAAGCCAACAATTTCCATGGGGCATACTTATTTTTTCACATGACTGTAACTACATTTTACTGCTGAAGTCGCCGCCATTTTGAGTGTTTCTTTGCTAGGAAAAAATAGGAAAACTAGGAAAATTCCCACTTTGCAAGTTGTAATTACAAGTTCTACGAGGACGTGAATGCTTTTTACATTTGGAAACTCGTAATTACGGTAATTATGACACGGCATGAATGCTCTTGACTCCTCCTCGCTTTCAGTCAAGGTGAACGGAGAATGTTTTGAGTTCATTAACGTGAAATAAAATCAGTGTAAGTTTGACTTAGCTAACAGTAGAAAAGTTGACTGTATGTTTAACATTAGTTAACTGTATATATTAGGAATGCCACCGAACCATTTAGGCTGAAATGATAAAAATTGGTTTCCGCTAGAAAGAACAAAAAAGAGTGAAGATTTCGACCTAAAAGGATGAGAAGCTGGACAAAAGCAAAGTGTCAAATCACTTCAAATGAATAATAATTAATAAGAAATAATTAGAAAGCCCAACACAGAACATTAAAATGACCGCTAATTTCATCTAATGATACCGGTTTGAATATCTGCCTTGCGTTTAATCATGTCCTACGTGGTTGTGATTAGCTAGAAAAAAAAAAGACTGACCTCTTCCAAGAAGAAGGACTGATTCCTTAATGGTGGGTTTGTATGAAGGCTACTAACAGCGTATAAAACGAGGCAGGCGTACTCATTCCCAGCAGTAATATGAGATGCACAGTCTCTACATGCTGTTATTCCCACAGTAATCACTGGTGAGATCTGATACCGCAATGTGGCGTTCAGCTGCCAAGTAATCGATTACATTTAAGGCTGCCACAGCCAACTAAGGTTGGTGGGAAATTTAGTGCTACTCGGAAGTGATTACAGTTTACGAAATCCTGACTGGTAGATCTGGATGTTGAAACATTTTTTAATATTAAACTCCTCGGTAAAAAAAATGTGTCAAGCCCAAAATGGCAAAATATTAAGCTTTTATTGGTTTTAACAACAACAATTCATTGGTCAGGAAATGAGTGAGAACTCAACAAAGAGATGAAGTAAGTTAGTATGGGATAGCTGTTCCCTTTGATTAAAAAAAAAATTCTTTAAGCCTTGTGGGTAAACCTGCAGACAGCTTTTTATTATTTATTTTTTCTAATTTTATTTATTTTATTTTTACTTGATTTTAATTTTGAACACCCAGACATGTTGGTCTTTTACATCAAACATTTTAATAAAGATCATGATTTTACCTTTGCATACAAGAAGACTGTATTAGTGAATTCCCCTGTTTTTAGCTTTTTCCCCAAACAGCAAAAGTAAACGAGGAAATGCTGGCACAGGAGCTCTGAGGAGTGCATTTGTTTAATTCTTGCTAATTTCCTGAACAATGATTTGTTGTTAAGACCATTTAAAAGCTTAATATTTTGCCATTTTGGGAGGTTGCGACGTCAGCTTCAGGTGTGAGCTTGACTTGGAAGGCTATCTCGTCGGCCTCTGCCGTAAGCAGAACTTGGTAGGCCGTGCCGTTGATCTCAGACAGGAACATAGCATGGGAGACCGTGCGATCGGCCTCTGGCAGGTACATGGCTTGGGAGGCTGTCCCGTCAGCCTGTGGCAGGTACATGGCTTGTGAGGCTGTCCCGTCAGCCTCTGGCAGGTACATGGCTTGTGAGGCTGTCCCGTCAGCCTCTGGCAGGTACATGGCTTGGGAGGCTGTCCCGTCAGCCTGTGGCAGGTACATGGCTTGGGAGGCTGTCCCGTCAGCCTGTGGCAGGTACATGGCTTGGGAGGCTGTCCCGTCAGCCTGTGGCAGGTACATGGCTTGGGAGGCTGTCCCGTCAGCCTGTGGCAGGTACATGGATTGGGAGGCTGTCCTGTCAGCCTGTGGCAGGTACATGGCTTGGGAGGTCGTCCTGTGTTCCTCTGGCAGGAACATGGCTTGGGAGGCTGTCCCATCGGCCTCTGGCAGGAACATGGCTTGGGAGGTCGTCCTGTCTGCCTCTGCAGAAACTTGGCTTGGGAGGCTGTCCCATCAAACTCAGGCAGGAACTTGGCATGGGAGGTCACCTCGTCGACCTCTAGCAGGAATATGGCTGGAGAGACCACTTCATCTGTCTCACACTGGGGCTCAGGAGATGAGGTCATGTTGACCTCCGGCTGAGACCACCTCGTTGGTCTCAGGCTGGAGCTCTGGTCACCATGTTGACCGCCGGCTGGAGGTTGGCAGGGGAGATCACCTCGCGAGTTTCTCTGGAGATGAGGTCGCCATGTTGACCTCTGCTGGAACTCCGCAGGGGAGACCACTTCGTGGATCTCAGGCTGGAGCTCTGGAGATGTGGTCACCTTGTTGAACTCCAGCTGAAGCACTGCAGGGGAGCCCACCTTGTTGGTCTCAGGCTGGAGCTCCATTCTCTGGCAGGAACATGGCTTGGGAGGCCATCCCGTCGACCTCAAGGGGGAATTTGGTGTGGGCGGTTGCCTCGTCGACCTCTAGTAGGAATATGGCTGGAGAGACACTTCATCGGTCTCACACTGGGGCTCAGGAGATGAGGTCGCCATGTTGACCTCCGGCTGGAGCTTGGCAAGGGAGACCACCTTGCGGGTCTCAGGCTGGAGCTCTGGAGATGTGGTCGCCACATTGACCTGGAGCTCTCAGGGTTGAGATGGATGCAATCGCAGTTAAAGCTTTTATTTAAAGACACAGGCAGACAAATCCAAAACATGAAGACAAAATCGTGGTCAAAAACAGGCGTGAGTAAGGCAATCAGCAAACAGGGTAGACAGAGCAAAGGCAGAACACGAAAACTGAGAAACTGGGAACAAAATCAAAGAACCAGAAACGAGAACAAAGGCTTGGTAACGCACTGGTGGCAAAACACAGAAACAATACTTCGCCCTGACCAAAGACACATGGGGGTTTAAATATACAACGAAAAGAAAGGTAAAACATAAACAGCTTTGAATAATGATGACATGTGGGAGACAACCAATAGCAAGACAGGGGCGGAGACATGACTTAGAAAACACATTTTACCTTTGTCAAAAAGTAAACAAAGTATGACATCCCGGAAGTGCGTGCTGTCGCGCTACAGGCTGTTGAGAGTGCTGCTCGCCCTGGTGCTCAGCACGAGGGGAAATCTCATAAAAACACGAACAGGATAGCTTTTTATATTTATGATTAAAAAAACAAATAAAGAAACATAATATAGTCAAAAATAAAACAGTAAAATAATATTAATAGGTATAAAGTATTATAAATAGGCATTATAACTTGGCAAATAATAGTGCAGAAATAAATAATAGCCTTTACAGAAAGAAGAAAACAATAACAATATAAAACATTTTTTAAAAAATCTAATATAAAATGTATAAAAAAATAAAAATAAATGTCCAATAATTAAAATAATATCAGTCGAGTACAAATAACGTGGCAGTAAAAGTAAGGCAAAAAAATGTTTTTAGGTGTTTTTCTTTAAAATCAGTGATTGATGTCTGATGAATGTTTAATAGCAATGGCTGCCTCGCCACTCTTTTTACATTTCACACACAGAATATGGAGAAGGCACTAGGGCTGGGCGATATATCGATATAATATCGATATCGTGGTAAATGTTTACGCAATACACTTTACTGAGATATCGTTGATACGGTGATGTATTTTTTTAAAACGTTTTTATTAATTACAATTTAAATGGCATTGAATGGATGCCGACTGGCACAGGGTGTACCCCGCCTTGTGCCCGATGCTCCCTGGGATAGGCTCCAGGTTCCCCGTGACCCTGAAAAGGATTAAGCGGTATAGAAGATGGATGGATGGATGGATGGATGGGATGAATGGATGCCGTTGATTTTGAATCTTCTTTGTTTTTGTAGGCATTAAAGAAAAGTATTGTCAAACTCGGTTTAACCCTTTTTTGTTTATTTTACTACTGTTTGTTAGCTAAATTATATATCTTGATACCCATTATGTATGTACAATGCATGTCTTAGGACTGGGGGAGGAAACTGGAGTACCCGGAGGAAACCCGGGGAGAACATGCAGCATTCGAACCCCCAACCTCAGATGTGCGAGGCAAACCTCTTAACCACTAAGCCACCATGGGAGAAGCGCTAAATGAGTTCAGGCATTCAGAGATGTATGAAGGTTCTATACAAGTTCAAATTAACTTAAATCTCTCTCTCTCGCTCTCTCTCTCTCTCTCTCAGGATGATGCACTGGGCGAGCCGTATAGAGAAGGAACTGGATAAAGTTCTACCACAGGTCACAGGAGTCCACCAGATGAAAGCAGTAAGTCTTACTGCTTGGCTGTTACACTTGTACTAATGGATTAGCATTTTATTCTAAGTACTATGAGAATAATAGGTTTTTTTTTATTAGGTTTCCTTCAAAAGCATAAATAAATTAGAACAAAAAAAAAAAAAATAAATTCTGGCTTTTTGATTTGGGCCAGAAATTTCATTGCTGTACAGTATGATACACTTGCTGTGTTAATTGATTCGTGTTCTCTGTGTTTCTGAATGACAGTGACAGTCATTATTAGTCATTGCCTGCCTCCTGAGACTGTCGCTTCTGTCTACACAACTTGCTAACATTTTTCCTCGCACACACTCACACTGCATCTCTTTTGCGTCCCTCAGTATGGGAGCCTGATACTCGGCATATGGTTTGGCACCACAGTTTGTGTGTGTGTGTGTGTGAGAGAGCTCACAGTCTTCAGAGGACTTTTGCAGCAGCGTTAATTGCTAACAGTTTGGGGGGTGTAGAAATGACACCAGACTAAGATGAGAGTTTTTCTCAGGGGCGCTATCACAGGGATTGTCATGGTTAGCTCTATAAAATGCATATTAGATTAATCTGATCTGTTTGTTTGTTTATTTTTTTATTTAGCAGTATGACTGTCCATGATGATTTGGGTTTAGTCCTACGTAAACTAGCCTCTTGTAATAGCAGCACGTAATAGCCACCTGGACCTAAACGAATATTGAGACCAACAACAAATTCTGTGTACGTGTGATCTAGAGGTGTATTATTCAAGCCTCCGAGAAGAAACTCCTTCCATGCTACTTATTCATCTTCAAAAGCGCTCGGCTCATTTCCATTCCTAGCCGATCCAGTCGTAGATGCTGTAGCGCCATCTCTATGACAACAACGTCTTCGCACATAGAAGCGGTATGTCAGTTTGTCATAATCAAGCTAAACTTAAAAAAAAAAAAAAAAGAAGTGCATTCAGGAAGTAAAGTAGTTTGTTCAGAATCTCTTGGTGCAAAGGAAAATAGGTGTATGCGTTTGTTCCCACTGAGAAAAGCACAAGACGTTTGTCACTGTGACAACACAAAAGCCCAGTTCGAACAACAAAATTGAAGGAAGTAGGAGGTAGAAACAGAGTCGGTGGCGTCATTTAGGCTGCCATTTTACAGCGTAAGCCCTGAATGTTTTGCACAGTGTAATGACTATGTAGTCCACACTCTGTGGACTGCACTCAATCTCCTCTCCACATTATATAATCACACAGCACTCGATATAAAAACAAACTATATCTATATCCACAAAATACCAGATATACGTCTGCATTTGTGCTTCTAAGTATTTTATTATAAAAAGAGTGGTTAGCTAAAATAAAGAAACATGTAGCTTTGACCCTGCCTGGTAGATTGAAAGAGACTGACGTTGAAAATATGTTGTGTTGATGCGGCGTTTTTACGTTCGAGTGATTTTGCTAAACGGGCAATAGTAATATATTATGCTTTAAAAATCATTTCTTTCTAACCAAGTGATGTGAAGGTCAGTTTGGTTTCATTCAACAGGAAACCATCCATCCATCCATCCATTTTCTGTACCGCTTATCCTACACAGGGTCACGGAGAGCCTGGAGCCAATCCCAGGGGACTCGAGGGACGGGACACTCTGGTGTGCCCTGCTAACCCATAACCCACCGATTGTGCCCTGCTAACCCATCGCAGGGCACAATCGTACACACACTCGCACACTACGGGCAATTTGGAAATGATCAAATCAGCCGACTACGCTTATCTTTGGACTGGGGGAGGAAACCGAAGTACCCGGAGGAAACCCCTGAAGCACGGGGAGAACATGCAGAACTCCGCACACACAGGGCGGAGATGGGAATCGAACCCCCAACCCCAGAGGTGCGAGGCGAACGTGCTAACCACTAAGCAGACCAAAGAACAAAAAGGGAAAACAAAATTATTTTGGTGCTATTACGTGCAGCAGATATTATTCGCAGCAGTGGACCTCTTCTGTGTCCCACAACTTTCCCCTGCCACTCATTTCATCACGTGTGTTTTGGAAACTAATGATGTCATCATTGACTAAAACACAGACACAGGTTACTTTGGTTTCTGAACGAGCGCGGACCCGAGTACGAGCCGTGTTCACGTTCACGGGAATCGCGGCTCAGTTCCAGTGCAGCCGAACTCAGACCACCCCCTAGAGGATGTCACGGGTTTGATACCGTAGTGCGCTTCCTGGCTCGCAAGACCACTTTCGCATTATCGATTTTTCATGTAAAGTGTACTCTGTTTCAAACTAAACTGCCAGTGTGAAAGCCCCCAAAATCCCACATCTATCTGGGTCCAGAACCAACAAAGCAAAATTGTCCATGCTCTCTTGGAGGGTGGGGTGTCATACTTAAGACACTAGCCAGTCATGTGTGTCTGTGAGGTTGTATATGTGGAAGAGAGCAGATAGCGCGTTCCTCCGAGTGCGTTACGCTGCCATGTGTAGTATATGCCATGTATGCCATGTGTGGTAGCTGTTATATGATAGCGGAGAGATGGCTGGTGGATGGGAGGTCACAGGTGACTAAATTGGGGAGAAAAGTGGCGGAAAGGCTTTTCACAGTATGTATGTGTATGCACCAGACAACATGGGAAATATCTGGCTAATTTTCATTGTTGGCTTTTCTGATGAAGTAAATGGTTTTGTGAAAAATGTTTTATGGCTGATAAATGTCCACTTTTCTATCCATAAATATCCATCCAACACTAACGGGCTGTCATGAAGAGACAATGCGTCTCTTAAGTGATAAAGAGCATTCGAATTCAAGATATAACGCATGTAGTGTAGCAGACTCGATCGCCTACCACTGCTTACCACCGGCCATGGAAAGAGTACTCGGAAGTCAAGGCAACAGCGGTGAGACTGGTCAACATGTTCTAGCTTCAGTAATGCTTGCTGTGCCTCCGTGCCTGTGGCCAGAACAGCTTAATCATTTGCTCTTTCACAATAATTTTGGGGGGGTGCAGAAGCTAAATGACGCTTGGATTTCCTATAAAATGAAAAGAAAACTGAAGTTTCCGATATATGAGGTCACCCCAGTGACTTAAATGTCAAACACCACTTCAGAAACACCTCAGCATGTGAATTCGTGCCATTGTTTCCAAAGGATGTTGGATATATTCAGAATAAACACGATGGCCTGCTCTACTTCCCACAACTTTTTTCCGAAGAAGAAACTCCCCTCCCCAACCACACACACACACACACACACACAAAGATGAAAGCCACCATCTGGATCATGCTTATTCAAAACTCACTTTGAAGACTTCATCCTGGGTAAAGTCCTACCATGCATTGCAAATCCATTTCTTGTCAGAAATGTCACCGAATTCTCAAAGGAGGATCTGCCCATGGGCCAGTGCTGCTTCTCAGCAAACAGAGTTGATTGAATGGCAAGAAATCCTTGCCGTTCTCTGCTCTGGACAAGAAGGGATACCGCACTAAATATTGCTGTCTTGCACAAGATGGTGCTTCACGTTCTCATCACGTTTGCCTTAACGTAAACCTGTGCACTATCATTTTCAGCTCTGAACACGGTGAAGGACCCACACCTTCGCACACTTATGGCTACTTACCTTACCTGATCTCGTTCCGTGTTCTGTCTTTTGCCCGTCCCACGTTATCTCGTCATCTGTCCGCGTTTGTCTCCGTCAGCGTTTCGTAACACATTCCAACCGTGCTCCTTGTTAGCACAATATCTCGAGAGCAAGTTTATATGAAATGATCATTTCATAGGCCGGGACAAACTCCAGGTTCCTCGGGACCCTGTGTAGGATAAGCGCTAGAGAAAATGGATGGATTTTTAGATTTGATCCAAACAGGGTCAAAACCACAAGTTCAAATGAAATATCGCTTCCGTCCTGTTTGTCATGCAAAGATGTTAATGACACCGTCATGACGAGGAACCGCAAGAGGAATTTTCAAAACTCTATGATTTTTGCCATCAGCCCGTCCATCTCGTTAGTGCGATATCTCAAGAAGGCGTGGTTGAATGTTAGATTTTGAAATTGATCCGAACGGGGTCAAGGTCACAGCAAGGTCAAATGTCGAAAAAAAAAAACATTTTAGAAAGTTTTTTTCTTCAATCGCGTCCTTCATGTTTGAAGATATTTCTGGCATACAAATCACAAGAAGAACAAGGCGGACTAGACTAGTCGAGTTGTTGGGACTTGTATCGTCGTACATCACATGTACATACACCTGTTAGTTATATACAATATGTATGAGGAAAATATTGTACTCAAATAAAACTGTAAAGCATCCCAGCAAAAGAAAAAAAAAGGAGCTAAATATCAATAATTGCATGTTTTATTCATTATACACAGACATTTTTGAACTTTTTCTATGACAGGTGTCAACAATTCTAGCGATTACTCGATTATTTGTTCCTTATTCACGGATCTAAAAGTAATAAAACGAATGATAATGCAAGTAAGGCTTGTTTTTCTAATCTTCACCACTCTATTCATCTCTGCAGCATGCGGGTTTTTTTTTTTTTTTGGTCTTCTATTCTCAGCTTGTGCACATAGCTGGCAAGAAATGATATGGGAAGCGAATACGTCTTCCAGTTAATGAAGCAATTTTCCTGTTTAGTTGTGTTTGTGTCTTTTTTTGTTTGCATAGCTTTGGGGGGGGGGGGGAGAAAAAGAGCAGGTAGACAGATGGGGCAGGCAGAATAGAGCTAGTACGTTTGCACATGAAATAGTTGTAGGGGGAGGCGTGTGTGTGTGTGTGAGAGAGAGCGAGAGCGCGCGCATTTATCTCCAGCCCAAACAGGAGTCATCACAGGGTGTGCTAAATGGCCCAGCATGTGCAGAAAAAGTCATTTTCTAACTGGATGCCTCTCCCTGTACGTGCATCTGATAGAAATCTTCCCAGGGCTACAGCGGGCCGCTAACAAGATGCTCTCCCTCCACTTCCTCTCTTTCTTCATGGCCAGTTTATTCCAATATTTTCCCCTTTCCCTTAAAAAGTTCAGGTTTGAAAATAATTGAAAGTGTGTTATTTTTCCTCCCTAAGTAACTTCTGTGAAACTAAAATAGAAAGAAAAAAAAGAAAAGAAAAACCGACTGCATTGCGTGTGGCATATCTGCGAACTCACTTCATGCTTCTGTTGCTCTGAGAATGGCAGCCAGGCCGAGCAGAATCCCAATTAAATTATCTAAAGAAGAAAGAGCAAATAAGCGCTTTAAAACTTAACCTCCGAGGACGCTTCAGTAGGACCAGACTTACAGTGCTATTCTTCCTTCTTGTAACTGCATACCTTAGCTATTAATTTCACTGAAGTTACTGAATAGCCTGCTTTAACTGTGATGAATAACTGCACGTTTATGGAGGTAAAGGAATATGTAGTGGAAATGGGTATGTCTTTTGAGATTAAGTACATTGTAATTATCATGTTAGCAGCATGTTAATGTTAAAGAGCGGTTGTGGATCAGATGGTAGAGTGGGGTGTCCACTAATCGTAGGGTTGGTGGTTGGATTCCTGGCCCACGTGACTCCACATGCCGAAGTGTCCTTGGGTAAGACACTGAACCCCAAGTTGCTCCCGATGGCAAGTTAGCGCCTTGCATGGCAGCTCTGCTACCATTGGTGTGTGTGTGTGTGTGTGAATGAAAACCAGTGGTTAAAAAAGCACTATTTAAGTGCAGACCATTTACCACTATACGCAAGCAAAGCGTTATTTTCGCGCGTTATTGCGCTTATACGCCAACTGTACGCAGCTGGAATGTATTCAGGACCCTTGTTTCCGCTGGATCACTTGCCCTGAATGAAATGGAGACAATAAGGTTTTCATTTGACTCACGCTTGTAGAATGCTAGTCATGAACGTTATGTAAGGAATAACACACGCCAGACCGTACTGTTATTTGAAAATAATGCACAACGGAGATTGGGGGAGGGTTGAGGGAGGGAGGGAGTTCCCGATGGAACTCATAACCGAGACTTACAGTGCTTACAACCGCCGTAAACGTTAAATAAATGTGTTTAACACCGTCCGTAACATAAAATAAGATTTACATAGACCAGAATTTACTTTATACACTTTGTAAAAGGAAGAGTATAAAATCCTCAAAACTTGTATAGTATAAAACATCAGCAATTTTAAGAATTACTTTTGTTATATATATTATATATATTTAAAAAAAAATGTTTATTAGTCTTAGTCCACCATGCAAGTCCCTGTGTACGAGTAGTCACTAGGTATAAAAACAATAATGTATTCAGCCAAGAACAGTGTAACCTGAAGGATAGGTTCATATTAAGCCAGAACTACCCGCGCTGTTATATGAACAACTTCTGACCAACTTCTGATTCGATTCGAGTGTTCAGCCGCATGGCGGTATGAGAAGGGAAAAGCACTGGGGTTTCCTGTCATTTGGAACCACCAGAGACTCGGTAGGCGTTCGGCAAGTAGGTTCCCGGAGGCGAAGAGACGGTACATTGATGGTACATAGAGGGACGGAGAGGTTGTTCAGGTGTAAACGGGATTAATCTTTTCTCCGCACCATACCTGCTCTCTGAATTCTTCGGGACGTATCGTATAACAAATACCCGGAATATTTAACACAATTTTATTATACATTCTTAGTGTGTGTGTGTGTGTGTGTGTGTGTGTGTGTGATTTGCTTGTATCCAGATGTGCGAAATTATATCACTGTGGCTAAAGTCGGTGCAGTGTGTCGGTGAGAGTGTATTCAGTAGCAATGATGGAATACTGTTTATCTAACAATGATGCAGAACAAGGGGGAGGGGATATTCCTCTCTCTGGCAGTACTGTTAGATAAACATTCTTCACGTCAGACCCCGCCCCCAACACACACACACACACAATCTAACAAACTGTACGTACATCTGCAGCAGTGATATAAATAGAACAGCGAACACTTACAGGGCCATTTTTCCAGCTCTCTGTGTGTGTGAGCATGTGTGTGTGTGAGCGTGTGTGTGTGTGAGCGTGTGTGTGTGTGTGTGTGAGCGTGTGTGTGTGTGTGAGCGTGTGTGTGTGTGAGCGTGTGTGTGTGTGAGCGTGTGTGTGTACACGTGTGTGTGTGTGTGTGTGTGTGTGTGGGAAGACGAGATGGAGATTAGACAGAGCAGATGCATATGCTTTATTCACTGAAGCCAGAAGAGCTGTTGTTATAAGAGAGAGGAAGTGAGGAGTAGGCGTGGAGAGACAGAGCAACGGGTGAAAAAGAAGGAGCTCAGCGCTACATGAACTACGATTGTTCAGCCGTTGTGCAGTTCAGAACGGAGCTGTCACCATATACATTTAGGCTTGAATGATGACGATTAGGTATGAAGTGATATTTTGATCAAAATGGCACTGAGCAGTTAGGTTAAATGAGACTTTTTCTTATAGATATTTTCCCCTCAAGCATGCACATTTAGCTAAGATAATTAAAGCATCTTTTATCTTCCAGAAAGTGTGTTTAGTGTGTGTGTGTGTCTCTGTGTGTTTAGTGTGTTATTATACAGTAGCTTTAGGCCTTAAAGCCAACACAAAATAAGAAATATTGAAAACAACCCATATATAATGGTTCCTCAAATGCATATGCAAATTGTGCTCTCTACATGAGGTATTCATTTCTACCCTATGTGACTGTATTTGTTTCTACTCTGTGTGCGTTTCTGTCCCGCGCGACGGTGTGCGTTTCTGTCCCGCGCGACTGAATTAATTTCTACAGTACGTGCCTGTATTTGTATGTTTCAATATGTTGAATCTATACTTCAATTGAAGAAGGCAGTTGCATCACGCAAACCCAAGAATATTACTGAACTGGAGGCATGATTTTGAAACTGGAGAAGTCATTATAAGTTGCATTTTCAGTTGAATTTGGGGAAACCACTTGAAGCATTCGTTGTGTTGAACTATTTCAATTGCTTTTGTTTGATTTGTTCAGTGCAAACAGATGAAAGTCTGTACATATTTACAATAAACCTGATTTGCAGTGGGGTTGAATAATTTTGATTGCAACTGTATGCAAATAATAATGCCCACCATCTGACCAATCAGATTTGAGCATTCAGCCGTGCTCTGGTATAAAGACATTTATATGAACTTGAACTCTTAATTCAGAGTGAATAGCCTAAATAAAGACTTCTCACACATTAAAGAGATTTGCTCTCATAATTCATTAGACCGTGACATTTAACTTTGCATTAACTTGTGACACTCCATTTAACAGCAATAACTCATAACTTCACAGTTTGCTTCTATGGCCAGTTATCAGTGTCTGACATCTTGCTGGAGGGAATTTACTAAATGACTTTTTTCTTCTTTTTTTTTTCTTTTTTCTTTTCAAAACTTCCCAGATCCCCAGGTCAGCATTTCAGCTTGACCTGTTCAGTTCTGTATATGTCATACAGTGAAGTCTATTTTAATTTATATTTAATTGCTTTAGTCAATTTCTGTAGTATTTCTTACTTGAATACTAGTGATAGACCTACCTGAGAAAACGTATCGTTATCGTGAAATCAGATTGTAGTCATATAACCCACCCCTAAACATTAGCGTTTGGTGATTCCAGTCTTGAATTTTATGTAAAATGTGAAATGTACTACTTAATGTAGTAAATACCATAAACCCTGCTGATAGGGGTTAAAGTGAAAAAAGGTTACAAGAACAGAGCTGTGTTCAGAAATGAGTTTGTTGTGATTCATAGACAGATTAAAAGCAGTAATAAAGTATGAAGCTTGTTGTTATGAATACTCTGTACTCTCTCTCTCTCTCAGCCTGTATAACTGTGGGGGAGAGGCATCAAATAATTGAAATGTCAGCTTTAACTGGAGGACTCAATATAGTGTGATACAATAACAAAACAGGTTCATTTGTATTTTCATACACTTATAATATAATAAAAGTTCTACATATACCTCTACAACCCTTTATTCCCTTTGAAACCATATTTTGATAGGAAACTAGTTGAGGTGCTGATGACATGAAATAAAAATATTAAATGGCACGGTGTAATAGTGGTATTTTTTTGTTACATTTATGTTGCCATTGGTCTGAAAACGTTAAAATATTAATTTAACAGCTCAGTGTTGAGATTACAATTGCAATTTTAAATCTTTTTTTGAATTGAATTACTTTCTGGACTCAACTCCGACTCAGCCGTTAAGGACACGGACTCGAATCCAACTCGGCCTGCTTTGGACGCAGACGCGGACTCGATTGGTTAAGGACGTGGTCTCGACTCGAACTCGACAAAGGTGGACTCGGACCCAACACTAGCATTTCTTAATAGACTTACTTGAATGCTTCAGTTTTCAAACTGATGGCCCTATATTCTTCGTCAAAAATTCCTGGACAATTCTTCCCTCGGTGATGTCAGATTGCTCTGGGCTAGAGTTAGAAAAACACTCCAATACAGGCATACTCGCTCCACCCTGCTTTACAGTAAGGATTTGTTTGTTTGGGTTTTTTTTTTTTGGTACTATGCTGTATTACCTCTTTGTCACAGTTTGCCCCTGTCGTAATGCCTGGATAGTTTTGGACCAGCCATTGAGAACTTTTAAGGCATTCCTTCAGAATGTGTCTGGCAAATAGCCAACCTTGTTCTTTTTTGACTCATTGATTGTATTTCTGCTTAGGGTTCTCTCTCAGATATCTGTGCATCTGGCAGCTTGGGAGGCTTATAGATGTTATTTTTGATTAGTATTTATTTTATCACTGAGATCACATTTCCTCCCTATTTCTGTTGGTTGATGTGAACATTACCCAAAGCTGCTGGCCTTAAAATCCGTGTTTGGATTTTATACGTCGCGCTGCTAGCACACGATTGGCTGATGAGATGATTGCATGAATGTGCAGGCGTTCCTAATAACGTGCTCAGTGAGTGTGACTTTAATAATCTTATATTTGATTTATTGTAACATTATTATAAGAAATACTCGAGACATTTGTGATTCTATTCAAGGGATTTTCACTTGATGTCATTTTTGCAGTGCTGAGTTTATTATCTTGCCGAGTGGACATTAATAAGTTTGTACAGTGTATGTCTGTACAGTATTTTTCATGCTTATTTGAAAGACTGTCCACATGCACACGCATTTGTTCCAGTCACCAGAATAATATTTTCACCTGAACTATACACTTGAGAACAGTACCTTTCATACTCGTACTGTAATAAGATGCAGGTCAGAAAATCAGAGTGCAGTGATAGGAGCTTCTCAGCAGAAAGCTGCTCTCTGTAACCTCTGACCTATTGGCTGCTTATGTATTATTCACACTGAACACAGTACACTGGACATAGCTGTTTGTTTTGTTTGTTTGTTTGTTTGTTTGTTTGTTTGCGCACGGTGGCGTAGTGGTTAGCACGTTCGCCTCACACCTCCAGGGTCGTGGGTTCGATTCCCACCGTGGCCCTCTGTGTGTGGAGTTTGCATGTTCTCCCCGTGCTGCGGGGTTTCCTCCGGGTACTCTGGTTTCCTCCCCCAGTCCAAAGACATGCATGGTAGGCTGATTGACGTGTCCAAAGTGTCCGTAGTGTATGAATGGGTGTGTGAATGTGTATGTGATTGTGCCCTGCGATGGATTGGCACCCTGTCCAGGGTGTATCCTGCCTTGTGCCCGATGCTTCCTGGGATAGGCTCCAGGTTCCCTGTGACCCTGAAAAGGATAAGCGGTTTAGAGGATGGATGGATGGAATATGGAATTATATGGAATTAAAAACTACTATATGAATATGCAGACTAAGTCCTCATCATGAACCATGTTCACAATGCTATTAATTAAATGCTATTAAAAATGCATTTGTAGTATATAATAGAATATATTTAAAAAAATAGCATAAATAGGCACAGTCTTAAAAAGGTCATTAAGAATAGGGCTACCGAGAGATACCGAGAGATTTTATAATGATAAGAAGGGAACGTGGTCAATAAGATGTGGCAAATATTACCTCCTGTTTTGATGCCATAAAAAATCATGTGACCAGCAATGGATGCGATAGCACTGATGGCAAACCATTAAAATGCTTCAGATTGTTCCTGCCAGCCTGTTCTTGATTTACATCTACACTTAACTATCATTTAACCTTTTAATGATAAATAGATGATGTTTACACACCAGATCTGTTACTTCTGACCGATCATCAGTGCTATTAGTACATGCTTTTATTGGGGCCCAAAGAGTTGTCAGGCAGCAGATATAGGACACGGATACAGGTAAACGAAAGGTTAATTAAGCAAGCTTGCAGGCAAATCCAAAATGTGAGACAAAAACAAGGTCAGCGAACAGGCAAAGCTCGGGCGATGTACGACCAGCATAAACTGGGCTAGGCAAAGAGCAAAGACAAGGAAACCAAAACCAAGAGCAACCCAGAAGGGACTTTGACTAAATATAAGGCTCGGTAACGATTGGTTTAAAACAGTATATTTTGCATCGGGTGCACTGTGGTAGTGAATTTGAGTCTAGGTGTGCACGATTAGTAATCAGGCGAGTTTGAACGTGTGTGACGGGAACAATGGTGCGTTGAAGTCATGTCAGAAAGATCGTATTTACGACATGAACGCTACCACAAAGTTATAATTACGAGCGGGGAAACTCTGGATTTTCTTTGAGTTCAGAGTTGGGGGCGTGTCAGTAAGAAGGAATCGATGGATGCGATGTCCGCAGTTGATGGTAAATTTGTTGAAATTGAATGTTTACTCGTCTCAGAAGCCGATTTCAGTTATTACGTGTTTGGTATCTGCAGCAAGTTATAGTCAGGCTTTTTTTTATTTACAATAAATCCAAGCTAATTTCCTGCACAAAATAAGATAGCGTACAATTATGATATTAATATGTGGTGATAAATTGTAGAGTGGCTTCATAAATTGATTAAAAACATTTATAAAAAATTTTTAAAAAAGCAAAACACACCTGATTGGCATTCTTTCTTTTTATTTTCTAGAAGTAGAGTTAAAAAAAAAAAACCCCTTGCTGTATTTTTTTTGTAGTTAATTAAAAGAAGGTACACCATCATCTTGCGTCGGCCAAAGTGACCTGAACGTCATAATTACGACCCTCCCAGGAAGACTTGAACGCACAGTAAGAGTCCTGTTGGAGCCATGTTGGTAGGCCGCGTGGTGTTATGGGTACTGTAGTTGGACGCAGATTCCAGCGTAGACGTGACACAAGTCATTGACATGATACATATACAGATGGTTGATAAAGCGTCTTCACACAGCAGGCAAAAGGCACACTTTCTTCAAACGTGACACAAATTTGTTACTTGCATGCCTGCGTGAACTGCATTTTCATATGTGGTACTGAAATCCATATCTGATACGTGGCAATGCGACCTCTGTATGAACAAGCAGGTCAGAATTCATGCGACTTTTACGTCAATCCACCTCGACATTCATCATGATTTCCTGCCACTGGGAAGGAAGGATGGAGGATAACAGTGAAGGAGGGTTTCAGTGGTGGGATAGTGAGCTTATCTTATGTACACTCTGGGTGATGTTGCTGTACAAGCAGAATTAGAAGGCGCATATCGCAACTGCTCCATGTTTGAAGAGATCCCAAAAGAAATGGCCGAACGTGGCAATAGGAGAACCTGGCTACAGTGCCAAAGGAAACTTAAAAGTAAAGCAAAACTTAAAGAAACCAAGGACACGAACCGAAGAAGTGGCCGTGGCCGAATAACGTGCCCTTTTTTATATACGGCGAGCTTGAATGCATCATGTGACACCTTGTTCATGCACCCCCGCGTGGAGCGTGATCTGTTCAGACTAATGTCAGATATAGGCCACATTGAAAACATAGCGTGAACAGCCTAACAAATAAAGCGGATTTGGTCAGTAAATCGGATTTGGGCCACTTCTGCCTGCTGTTTGAACATAGCCTTAGTAATGTATTAGACCACCCTCTGAGTCATTTTTTCCAAAAGATATGGATGGGAGTCCACTCAAATAGAAAGGATAGAAATGTTTCAAATCAAGTCAAGTGGGTTTATATTGTCGTTCCTCTATATAGCTTGTATACATTGGAACGAAATGATGTTTCTTCAGGATCATGGTGCAACACAGAACAGCACGCAGGACTACATGAAGTGCAAATACATGACAGTGTGATTCGAGTGCAAAACAATAAATACACAGAACAACACAATAAATACACAGGACAGTAAATACATTGTTTTTTAAAAAGCACAAGTATAGCAGCGAAAATGAGTTCCATAGTATAACATGACTGATGCTGCTATGTAAAGTGCAGTGTGTAATGGTACTGAGTCTTACTGGGTTAGTGTATGTGTAGTGGTACTGAGTCTTACTGGGTTAGTGTATGTGTAGTGGTACTGAGTCTTACTGGGTTAGTGTATGTGTAGCGGTACTGAGTCTTACTGGGTTAGTGTATGTGTAGCGGTACTGAGTCTTACTGGGTTAGTGTATGTGTAGCAGTACTGAGTCTTACTGGGTTAGGGTTATGACTAGCCCAGGTGATTGTTGGGAGGCAGCACGGTGTTGAGTAATCTGACTGCCTCAGGGTAGAAACTGTTGCAGAGTCTGCTGGTGGTGGCACAGATGCTCCTGTACCTTCTACCAGAAGGCAGGAGGGTGAATAGTCCATGAGAGTCCGTGAGAGGGGTCGTCCGCAATACTGGTGGCTTTGCGGATGCAGCGGTTGTTGAAGGAGGCGTCAGTGGTGGGTAGAGAGACCCCGGCGATCTTTGCAGCTGTTCTCATTATTCGCTGTAAGGTCTCAGCATAGGATAAAGGTGATCAGTCAGAATAACTTGATTTTGCAGTGACTCTTTCTTCTAAGTGGACAAGTGGACCTAAAGCATGGCAGTAAATTGCCTTTCTCAGCCTAACAGAGCCACCAGTTTTTCATTTCATTTTATTTGTCACCCATCTGCACATGTTTGGAAGGTCTCTCAGTGATCTCAGTGAATTAAAATTGCTTAATTTGGAATGAATACCTGGAATCTGCTGTGCCGTATATTTCTCTTGATGGAGTTCGATCCTACACTTCATGGCCAAACGCTGGTGGACACCTGACCATCACATTTACATTACATTTACATTTATTCATTTAGCAGACGCTTTTATCCAAATTGACTTACAAGTGAGGAAATATAAGCAAAGGCGATATATCAATACACAGAACAATACAACAACAATACAATACAAGTAGTGCTATCTTTTAATTGAGTTCTAGAAAAGAAAAGTGTGCAGAGTTGAGGTGTTTAAAGAGCCAGAGTTTAAATTTATTTTATTTTATTTTTTTTCAGGATAATGTGGGGTTGGCTTTTTAGGGGTTAGTTACACGCTCACGGAAGAGGTGGGTCTTTTAGCTGTTTTTTGAAGATAGTGACAGATTCTGCTGTCCATCACACTCATATGTGCTTTTTGAACATCCCGTTTTATTGAACATTTCCCGATTTATTCCCCGTTTGCTGTTGTAATAATCTCCATTCTTCTGGGAAGACTTTCCATTAGATTTTGGAGCGTGGCTGTGGGGGATTTGTGTTCATTCAGCCACAAGAGTATTATTAGTGAGGTCAGGCACTGATGTCGGGTGAGGAGGCCTGGCACACAGTCAGTGTTCCAGTTCATCTCAAAGGTGTTCAGTGGGGTTGAGGTCAGAGCTCTGTGCAGGACAAGTTCTTCCACTCCAAATTTGGCAAACCATGTCTTCATGGAGCAAAAAGAATACAAAGACAAACTGAAAGCTAGGTGTATACAGTATATTGAGTTGAAATGTTCCGAGCTGTTCTGGGATATCTGACCTGAAAATACTGGAAATATATATGGATTGTTATTTTTGAAAAGCTGTACTTACCCTGAAATAATAAAGGCACATTTCTGATGTAGGAAAATGATCTAAATTTGTTTGAGAAATGTATTTAGCTTTATTAGTGTGCTGCTTTTGTTCCCTTAACTGATAGAATTAAAACAGCTATTTTTAACAGACTCGCTAACAGTACTCCTACACGGACTCATGAGGACACACGGACACACACACACTCAGACTTGCAGTGCTGTTTCATCACTGCCCTCTGATCAGTGTAATTTGTTTCCTGACTTAATAGCACTTAGTCCTGAAGACCATTTACAGGAAGTGCTGACTGTCCCTGTACTTTCTGTGAAATTGCTTTATCTGAGAGTAAACATCCACACCCATGTTAACATGGCAAAATAGAATGCAGGGAATTATTTGAACCTGTCTTGAAGATTATTAACTGCTCCGCAAGGCCTGTCTTCACCAAGCCATGTCCTCTCAGGATTACCTTAACCTATAAAGCGTCTCAAAAGATAATCCACAATAACGTCATGCTCCTTTAATCGTACGAATCTTGCATGGTCTTCATGTGTGACAGTTGTGTGGAAGAGGATATAATTGGAGTAGCACATGGTAGCTACAGAAAGATTAAGCTTTATGATTGGCTGAAGCTCATAAAATGGACTGGTACTGTATGGGATTGGCTCTGTGGGTTTGAGAGCACTCGATCAGATACGGTCGTGTCTTTCTGCACTGATGCTGACTACCTGTTGTTATAGTAGGTGTTTCTTTCCGTTTTGTGTGGTTTATGATGGGAAGCATAAGACTATCTATCACAATTTATTCCGATATAAATTTGCCCAATATATTTTATTAGAAGACAAACAAGGACCACCAACATATCATTTCTATAATCGATTCTGCTACCTTCAAGAAAATAAATGTGCATTAAATATGACATGAAATATTAATTATAAAGATTGCACCAAAAAATTTAAACCAAAAATATTATCATGAGAACCTCCTAAGAAACTTTTAAAACGATTTTTTACAAACAGTAATTTTACCACACGTAAAATTGCTTTGCCATCCGTCAGTGTTGGAACTCCCGAGACCTTTCAACACGTAAGAGATGGTTGCCGACCTGCACAATTCACATAAAGGATAGAAACAAAACGTAATGTCGGTATAATTTATACCATTAACCACAAGAAAGCTTTGGCAAACTGCAGTCCAGGCTGGAGTGTTTGTCTGTCTGTGTTTACATGCGCCTCTTGTCAGTCTTTTTGTAGACACGCCCTCAAAGTTCCTGCACTCCGCTGACATCTCTGTCTGTTCAGAAAGAATAACTTGGCGGAATCCAGTTTTACATTGAGCAAAAAACATCATTCAATGCTATAGAAAACCGTAGTGACAAGAAATGAGCAAAAACTAGAATCAACACTGGTCAACAAACATTAGCAAGATAGAATGGTAAGCTGCATGGGAGGTAGATAACAGTGCTAACACTGATAGGCAGAGTATTCCTGATTATTCTCATAAATCAGTTTATAGGCTTATAACTTCTATCAAGCAGCTGTATGGCTGAGCAAGCAGCATGTCATAATAGAATGCTAACACCATGAAACAAGGAATATATAGGAGTTTGATGCATGCTGTGGCAAAAATGCTGCTGCATCAAGTGCACCTGGGTAACATGATAAGATGGTAATTTGCTCTGGATAAGTGAAATACAGTCCCTGCTGAAACTATTGGAACGGCAAGGCCAAATCTTCTTTTGTGATGCTTTTCCAGGTGTTTACCACCGCTTCTTTCAGTTGTTGTTGGTTCCTCCCTTCAGTCTCCTCTTCAGGAGGTGAAATGCATGATCAATTGGGTTAAGGTCTGGGGCTTGACTTAGCAAGTCTAAATCCTTCCACCTTTTCCCCCTGTTAGTCATTTGTTAAGTAGGCAGTGTGTTTTGGATCATCGTCTAGCTGAATTATAAAGTTCCTCCCGATTAATTTGGATGCATTTCTCTGTATATTGGCAGACAAAATGTTCCTGTAAACTTCTGAATTCATTCTGCTGATACCATCATGAGGTATATCATCAATATTAATGAGGCTGTTCCAGAAGCAGCCATGCAAATCCATGCCATGACGCTACCTCCACCACGTTTCATAGATGAGCTTGTATGTTTTGGATCATGAGCAGATCCTTTCTTTCTCCACACTTTGGCCTCTCCATCACTTTGGTAGAGGTTTATCTTGGTTCCAGAACTTTTGTGGTTTACTGCTGATGAGATGTTTGCATCTTGCCTCTATGTTTATTTCTGTCAAAGTCTTCTTCGAATGGGGGATTGTGATGCCTTCACCCCTGCCCTGTGGAGGTTGTTGGTGATGTCACTGACTGTTGTTTTTGGGTTTTTCTTCACACCTCTCACAATGTTTGTCATTAGCTGCTGTTGTTTTCTTTGGCGGATCCATTTATTGTCTGATTTATTAGTACACCAGTAGTTTCTTTCTTTTTCAGGACATTCCAAATTGTTGTATTTGCTACGTCCAATGTTGGTGCAATGCCTCCGATTGATTTACCAGCTTTTCTCAGCTTCAAAATGGCTTGCTTGTCTCCCATAGACAGCTCTCTGATCTTCATGTTGGCTTATCCTTTTTTTTAACAACAAATGCATCTTCACAGGTGAAACTGAAGGCTAAAACAAACAGGACACACCTGAGTAACAAGAAACACCTGTCAGTCACATGTTCCAATTTATTTGCTTGCCTACAGATTGGGTGGGCTAATGTAAAATATAAAATACCAGGAAATGAAAGCTGAAATTCGATACTCTCTTCATACTCAACTTTTTATCTCAAACCCAGATGCCTTCAGTCTACATCAAAAACAAATGAATTGGCCTTGTCGTTCCAATAGATTAGGAAGGGACTGTATAATTGTCAAGTGCAATAAATGGACATCTGCAGAGGGCAGAGCAGTGCTGCTGATATCTTACCTGATAGAAACGGTAAAAAACGGTATAAAAAAGTTTATAGCCTATTTACTGTTAACAGTGTTAGGTACTTTTATATATCTAAATAACAAAGACAGACAGTACCCTTAATAAAAAGCCTGTATTATTGCTTGCAAGTGATGACGTAGTGATATGTTGTTATGTAGAGCTTCACCTACTTAATAGCTAGAGACATAATCATGACTGATTTTGACTATTACTAAAAAAATTCTAATTAAATAAAACCATAAATAGTATATATATTCATATTTGACTGTATCCGCTTGAGGACGTAGTAGCCCTGATTTAGTCTCATTTTCTGTAACGACAGATGTTTAACATTGTGTTGATTCAGATGGGTTTTTTTCAGTACTCTAATAATTCCTCTTCAACGTCTTGATCCTATGTCCTTCTGCTTGTGACCCGGAAATCGATCACAGTCCGTCATCATTAAGGTTGAATTAATTGAGTAAGTGAGAGTTGAGGCAGCTTCTGGAGCAAGGATTTCTCATGTACCAAGTGCACACAACTGTTTATTATTTGGTGTGTGATGTAAGCTTATAGCATACAGTGCTGTGGACATTTTTTCTGCCTCCTGGTTTCTTCTAAGATAAGACAAAGGCAACCTGAATAAACACAAAACACAGTTTTTAAATTATAATGTTATTTATTTATAACTGTGTGAAAATGTATTTGCCCCCATAGTTACTAATTCCCCAAAGAACCACAGTGAGAGCCATTAACTCCAAATGGGGGGGAAAAAAAACCTCTGCACAGTAGTGAACTTTCCCAGAAGTGGCCGATCTTCCAAAATTCCCACAAAAGCACGGCAACTACTCATCTAGGAAGTCACAAAATAGCAAAGGACAACATCAAAGGACATACAGGCCTCTCTTGTATCAATAAAGGTCACTGTTCATGACACTGGGCAAAAATGGCATCCATGGAAAAGTGGTGAGGTGAAAACCACTGCTAACCCAGAAGAACATTAAGGCTCGTCTGAATTTTGCAAAAAAACACACCTTGATGATCCTCAAAGATTTTGGGAGAATGTTCTGTGGACTGATGAGTCGAAAGTGGAACTGTTTGGAAGACAGGTGTCCTGTTACATCCGGTGTAAACCAAATACAGAATGCCACAAAAAGAACGTCATACCTATAGTCAAGCATGGTGGAGGAAGTGTGATGGTGTGGGGATGCTTTATTGCTTCAGGGCCTGGGCAACTTGCAATAATTGAGAGAAACATGAATTCTGCTGTCTACCAGAAAATCATAAAAGAGAATGTCCTTTTTAGTGATAAAAAAAATTATAAAATCAAAATTATAAAGCCAAAATTCTAAAATCCACAATCATTTAACATGCAGAGTTAAGTGTACAAATTTCAGGTTAATGCATAGAATTCTGTGATCATAAACATATATATATTTTCCCTTTGGCATTTTTCCCCACTTAAATGACATAAAATACATTATAAAATCTTAATTATGTCTGATTGCATTATAGGCAAACATGTTTAAAAGGTTTGAAAAGCAGATCTCAGCCACATCTGCTTTCTACCAAATCACTACATGTCATGGATAGAATCAAGAGCATTTTCTAGAATAAAGATCTATATCTATTCACACCAGCTCAAACAATTTCACACTTTTACAGCTTTATATATGTAGGATTATATATTATTTCTAAATCTTCTTTCAAAAGCAGGCCTAAATGTAAAGCATTGAAAGGAGGTCATGAGAGAGAAACTGCAAGTCCAAATTTATCTGAGAATGTTCTTGATATCCTAGTAGCATTAATATTAGTGACTGTTATGTAAAGAAATTAGTTGTTTTTATGATTGTATTTTTAAATAGATTTGGATGAATATCTGTAGAGTTCGCGGTCAACAGCAAAAAGCCAAACCTCTCCGTTGCTTTGCTGTAATCTCTGCATCTGATATGGCTCTGTGATTACAGTATATCAACTGAGAAATTTGGATAAACATTTCAAATCCAGCGTAGAGAACAAAGCTATCACCTCTGGGCGCTTCTGATGTTTGTATTTTTATTATGTGGTCTAGGTTTTCCATCTATTTTGTTATCTAATCTGTGTATTTTGTTGTCCAGCCTGACAAAAATGAACATACTAGCCAAAACAGAGTAATGTGTATATACACACCAAGGGCGAGCAGGCACCGATGGTGAGTATATACAATGGTGCTTATACTTCTGTATAAGTATGACCTAAAACATCATCAGATTTTCACACAAGTCCTAAAAGTACTGTAGATAAAGAGAACCCAAATAAACTAATGAAACACAAATATTATACTTGCTCATTAATTTATCGAGGAAAATGATCCTTGACATTTTCCTTTAGAATTCACTGGTATAATTCAGAATTCATTGTTCCATCAATGATGGCAGACCGCCCTGTCCCAGATGCAGCAAAACAGAGCAACCCATGATACTACCACCACCATATTTCACAGATGGGATAAGGTTCTTATGCTGGAATGCAGTGTTTTCTTTTCTCCAAATACATCACTTCTCATTTAAACCACAAATTCTATTTTGGTCTCAAAACATTTTCTCAATAGTCCTCTGGCTTGTCCACGTGATGTTTAGCAAACTTCAGATGGGCAACAGTGGTCTTTTTGGAGAGCAGTGGCTTTCTCCTTGCAATCCTGCCATGCACACCATTGTTGTTCAGTGTTCTCCTGATGGTGGACTCATAAACATTAATATTAGCCAATGTGAGAGAGGTCTTAAGATGCTTAGAAGTTACCCTGGGGTCCTTTTTGACCTCAATGACTATTACATGTTTTGCTCTTGGAGTGATCTTTGTTGGTGGACCACTCCTGTGGAGGGTAACGATGGTCTGGAATTTCCTACATTTGTACACAATCTGTCTGACTGTGGATTGGTGGAGTCCAAACTCTTTAGAGATGGTTTTGTAACTTTTTTTCCAGTCTGATGAGCATCAACAACTCTTTTTCTGAGATCCTCAGGAATCTCCTTTGTTTGTGCCATGATACACTTCTGTGAACAAACATGTGTTGTGCTCTGATAGTTCCCTGTTCTTAAAAAAAAAAAAAAAAAGGGATCATCCCATTGATTGAAAACACCTGACTCTAATTTGACCTTCAAATTGGCTGCTAATCCTAGAGGTTCACATACTTTTGCCACTCACAGATATGTAATACTAGATCATTGATCATAAAGAAAATCCAATGATGTTTTAGGTCATATTTATGCAGATATATAGAAAATTCTAAATGGTTCACAAACTTTCAAGCACCAGCATATAAATATAAACACAAACAAACACCTCTTGTTAGTCACGAGCTGGTTCTGCTGCGTTTTCTAGAGCAGCAATTTCTCAAGCAGGAACGATAGAAATTCCACCGCTAAGTTGACGATCATGTATCTTTCAGTAGCTTCGCACTAGAGCATAATGAAGCCACCAGGTTTTCCTTTCATTAGTCACTGTACTGTATATACTGTATGGGCGCACAATCATGTGTGTATATTGTGCGTCGGAAGCTTTAAACAAACATCTTGAGATATTTTTTCAAATCATTCTAAAATGCTTGGTGTGCGCAGACCTTTGGCAGAAAGTTTGCACCTATTCTTGTGTGGAAGAGGAATGCTTTTGTCTGCATTGTGCTATTTTTATGCATCATGTTGAGCAGCTCTTCTGCATAATCTCTTCCTATGGATTTGAGGAACAGAGAGTTCTTCAGAGAGAAAATCATCAGGGCCTCAATGTATACTACTGTGTGTGTGTGTGTGTGTGTGTGTGTGTGGGTGTGTGGATGGCTCAGCTGAATGTACAGCAGAATGTGCTCTAAAATGATGTGTTAGTTATGGAGTGGGGAATGTGTGTCATTCCGTACACTCACTTTCAGTCATACTTTAATGAGATTTAGCCGAACGATCCTCATGTTCCACTTCCATCATGACCAGGAACTTTTTTCCCTGTGCGTGAATAAACACACACCTTACAGTGAATAGTAAGATGTCAGAGTAAATGAAATAGGCCTAGGCTATACATAACGGAAATCCATTGTTCCTTTGTGTTTAAGACTGAGAGTCTTTGTGGCGGAATGGTGTGCATTCTGCTGCTGCTGCTTTCCACGTCAAAGTGCTCTCTTGCTGATGATGCTGATGTCTCTTTTAGTGCTGCTCAGCTTATTAGGGCCTTTATTATGTTTTTGGAGCTGAACTATCATTGGGGTTTAGAGATGCTAGATGATCAAAAATCCTAAGAATTATTTGGTCATTACAGACCCGCTCAATGTTACTAGGGGGACTTGCACAGAAATAAAACACTGGAAGAAATCTTCCCAAACCATTTATTTTCTTAGCTCAGCAAAACTGCAGAGGCAAAAATATATTCACTCCAAATGTTATCCTGTTTGTTGCCACACTGCTGCACATTGGGTGGCCCGTCGATGAGAGTGTGTAGAAGCACCACACTGGGCTGCAAGCTTCTGTAAACACTAGTAATGTGTTTTATTTAAATGCACCCCAGAAAGGTTGTTCAGTAAGCATTTCTATAGAACATTAAATGTGTGTTGATCACTAATATGTCCAAAGGTTTGTGGTTCTTCTCCAAACTGTTGCCACAAAGTTGGAAGACAATTGTCTGGGATGTCTTTATATGCCATAGCATTAAGATTTCCCTTCATTGGAACTAAGCGGCCCGAACATGTTCCAGGATGATAATGCCCCTGTGTACAAAGCGAGCTCCATGGTTTGCCAAGGTTTAAGTAGAAGAACTCGAATGGCTTGCGCTGAACTCTGACCCCAACCCCGCTGGGATGCACTGGAATGCCGAAAGCACTTGTGGGAATAAATTTAAGACACAGGAAAACACGAGGGTAACAGAGTATGTAGTTTATTGAGAATCACTATCATACACATATTCTGGTGAGGGAATAGGGCTTGTAGGTGAAAAATTTGTAGGTGAGAGGTCATATGATGTGTTTGAAGCAAAGATACTATCATCATCAGAGGAAATAGTAAACAGGCCCTCGACAGAAGTTATGGGAGCTTCAGTTTGAGTGGAAGCATGAACATAGGTCACCGATGGAATGATATGATAAGCGGGAGAATAAGGAAACCCTGTGGGTACAGGTGAAGAGCAGAGACGTTCCAGCAGAGCTGTAACATCGACATCTGAGTAAGCCAGCTGATGACGTATATATTCACCCAGGCCCGTGGGGTTGAGCAGCCGAGAGAGAGAGCGTCCAGTTGCAGCAGGGCGTTGATTAGCTGGGTGGAGATCAGAGAGAAAGGACGGAAATTAGATAAAACAGTAGGGGTAAGACTTAAAATATATTCACATAAATACATGTACAAGCACATGCAAAGAATGTAGGAAACAGGTATCAATGCATGACATGGATAAAGCATGAAAAAGGCGAAAACCACACTCATACGATGTTTTGAAAAAAGCACACACCCACACACTCAAAAATGTTCAAAAGGAACACACACACACACACACACTCACAAATATGGTCAAAAGAAACACACACATATACTAACAGAATGTCTAAAAAGCACCAAAAACCATAAACAAACTTAGAATTAGAGAAGAAATACATGTACCATTAAGCAATAATAAAAATATATCTCATCCATAATGAAGAAGTGATGAAAACATCCAAATTAATTGTTCAGGACAACGAGCGACGAGATGCACACAGCTCGGTTACCGGAAGTAGGTATGGCAGTGGGGCCTTGGACATTGTTTTAAATACCCAAGAAAAAAACACGACGATAAGAGTATATCCAATAGCTGACTATGTGTTTTAAGGGGATTTCAGAACGAGAAAAGCTTGTTCTAACCGTATTTCAGTTTGAGGATAGTTGGATTTAAGGGGAATCAGAAAAAGACGTTAATAAAGCATATTGGGATTCCAAAAGAATGAGATAAGTAGGCGTAACCTAAAGATAAGACTGTATAAATAGGGCATTGAATCTGTGCTTAGATTCAGATCACTCTTGGGACGTCTCACGAAGGGATCTCATGTTGATTTTTGAACAATAAACTGGACTTTTGCTTCTCTCATCTATCTTGTTTGTGGCTTCATTTTGATCAGTAAATTGAGGATTATTGTATTGACTAACCAGAGGAAATTCAGCAACCTAGTCGTTTTAGATACGACACACTTCAGGCTCATCTCACCGATACTCTTGAGGCTGAATGAGCAGATCCCCACAGCCACACTCCAAAACCTTGTGCAAAGCCTTCCCAGAAGAGTGGAGGTTATTATAATAGGAAAGTGGGACTAAATGTGGAATGGGATGTTCTACAAGCACATATGGGTGTGATGGGCAGGTGTCCACAAACTTTTGGCCGTAGTGTACATCATTACTACCTGTTAATTTAGGAAATATATACAATTCTGCTCACTCCTAGTCAATATTTTTGAGTTAAAAGGAATCATATTGAAAGGTCTACGTATATACAAAAAAAATTCTGATGCGGCTCTTGAATGCACAACTTTAATTTTTTTTTTTTTAATGTTTGTTGCTAGAAGAGACCTTTATGTCAATATATTCTTTATGATTTGAAAATATATCGTCGCTGTCAGGCGGAAACCTTGTATCTCCATATTTCATAATTTGTATTTTTTTGTTATAAATCAATGCTATTGGTCACTCTCTATGTCTGTCGGTGGGATTTACAAATATTTAACCATTAAAAGAGCTTGTGTTAAATCTCATAACTCCATTGGAAATAATTTTTAAAATACAGGTTTTTTTTAGTTTCCTGAAAAGTAGCAGTTTTGGACATAGAATATTATTTCTGTCCGACAGTGACGATTCGCAACGCTAGTCTCTAAAGATGGCTCTTTAATTAAACACTAATAGCTGTTTACATTACAGCCATGTCCATTCAATATATTCATTCAAATATTGTTTTAAAATGTAAACAAATAAATCGGGGGGGAAAAAAATGTATGAAATGTTTCCTTCAACAGCGCTGATTTATGCATATCATTACTATTAACAGAACTCGTTTAGGAAATTTGATCAAACTGGATTTAATAATTCGATAGGACTTATTAAAAGGAAACATAGATGCATAAATAGATACTTTATTGATCATGTAAAGGAAATGCTCTGCCACAGCAGCCACACAAAATACAAATCCAGATCTTTTACAGATAAACTAGGCATCAAGTATTGAAAGCTGTTATTATCTTCTGCAATACCCGATACTGTAAAGTAAATGTATCACAATCATGCCAGATTTATAGTCTGTCTCTTGCGGTTTATAGTCTCGAGAGCGTTATGAAATTCCACCTGATCCTCCAACTTCTCCTCCTCCTCCTCTCATTTCCTGCTTCCTTAATGCCTCCATTCTTTTTCTTTACTTTAAGGTCTCTTTTCATTACACTGTAAGTAACCTCCGTTCTCCACGGCTGTCACGGTTCAGACAAAATAAATCAAGCTAAACATTAGCTAGAGGAGTGCGCTTTCATTTGGAATGAAAGTGCTCGGGCGAATACGTCGAGCTGAATTGAAACGCAGCAAATCTTCTGGCTCTTTTTGAACAGGATACTTCCTTCAGAGTCTTAACCCGCCTTCTTTTTTTTCTTCTTCAACGACTTCTGTTGTCCTGCACCAAAACCCAAACCATTCACAATGCTTCTTCTCCAGCGTCCTCCTTTTGAGTCAGCAACCTACACACACAGCCTACTATGCATTTCAGTGTTTATTTCTCACTGTCTCTCTGTTACTCTCTCTCTCTCTCATCTCGTCTCATGCTCTCTCTATCTCTTTCGCTCTCAGTCTCATTCAAAGCCAGCTCCGGTTTTGATCTGAGCCTCTGGCCCTTCTCCCAGGCTTCTGTTGTTTGATGGGATTTGTGAACCTGGCACTGCAAAAGCTACAACACACACATACACACACACGGTCACTCACAAATTTATCACCAACATACTGTAAAGCATGTAAGCATGAATGTCAGTTTTCATAGGTGCTTCATGCACACACACTTGCAGGTAGAATAGTGAGAAGGGACTGTATTACGGAGCCTCATGCATAATTACAATAGCTAAAATCTCCCACTTGATTGTACATCTGTTTCTGACAAACGCAGAACACACACACACACACAGATGCAAGCAAACAAACAGAGTGCAAACAATAGCACAAACACTCTGAATATGCTTGCCAGTGCAGATGCATAAATGAATAAGGAAGAGGAAGAGGATTTATACTTTGCCCCGGTTTTCAGTGGCTTTGCACCAGCACATTATCACCTCCTATTCCTCTGACAATTAGAGTGCGAGTGTGTATAATTCATAGTGTGCATATTTTTGCATGTGTCTGTGAATGAGTGTGTGTTTCACAAAGATTATGAACGTATCTGAATTTCTGAATCAGACTAATACCTGTGGGTCTGAAATCTAGACAAATGGGATGATCAATCTTGAGTAGTGAAACTGCATTAGGAAGAGTGGTTTTTTTTGTTGTTGTTGTTTTATTAATTAGCACGCACAAATGAGACAATCTTTTGGGAATTTCAGAATCTAGTTTGGCACAAAGCTATCGTAAATCTCTCCTTTCTGTAAATAATACTGTGTTTGAATAAAGCTTGTAAATCTTATTTCTTATTTGCGTTAGATACAGTGCTGTTTGAAAGTTTGTGAACCCTTTGTCCAAGTGATGTTTAGAAAACTGCAGAAGGGCAGAGATGTTCTTTTTTGGAGAGCAGTGACGTTCTCCTTGCAACCATGACATGCACAACGTTGTTGTTCAGTGTTCTCCTGACGGAGGACTCATGAACATTAACATTAGCCAATGGGAGAGAGGCCTTTAGGTGCTTAGAAGTTACCCAGAATAAAAAAGTCCATGAGGTAGAGTCGGACCTTATCCAAATCCTCTTACCTGGGTAAGAGACGAGCGAGAAGTCCAGCGGGTGGAGTGCTTTACAGCCTGGATAAATGTGTTTAATGTGTTGCTGTACAGCGTATGTGGGCTAGGGGTTAGGGTTAGGCTTACAGGAAGAGTTGGATCAGATCCTGCTCCACCTCCTGAACTTTTGGCTCTGCGGCAATGTCAGTGTCAGTATATCTGATTACAAACTAAATTTAGGCTATTAGGCATGTGTGTATAGCTATCCAACAACTTAATCAAAGCATGTGAGGAACTAATTAGGTTTTAAATCTTCTGACAGTTTTTACCACCATTTGTGCTTCACGTAAAACAAAGCTGTGATGATGACCCTCCGTTCAAAGACAGCTATCCAGAAATAGTCCTAGGTACAGACCTGAGTATTTGGGCCAAGTGTGAAAACCCTTTTTTTCAGTGTATCCAGTGTATATTAAAAAAAAACCCCAATATAAAATCTATAATCTGTATGGCAGTTAAGACCTGACGGTGTAACCATCCCCGGATAGTTCCAACAGCTTCATTCTTCCAACATTTCTTCCAGCTGTATGTGGTAAGCGTGTGTCTTGTGTGATGACCATCCCTCACAGGTCATTTCACACTCAACTTGGACTTCAAACGCAGCCCACATTAACCCCGTGTGGGGGGAAAAACTCGGCGTGAACGCGTCTTCCCTTGCCCTTTATTCACACCCTCATTTATATTAAAATGATATAGCATGTGGCCAAACTGTCCCCCAGTTTTTACATCCAAGTTTCCAAACTGAACATAATGCCTAGTATAGCAGTATCCTGTTACAGCAGTTCATCTGTAATTTTAATATCAGTGTAGATGAAACTGATTGGATTACAGCTCTCAGTGCAACTCGTGTATCCTAATATGTGTAGCAGTGCAGCAAATAGCCTACACATATAAATAGCTGTGTGGGTGTGCGTCACTGCTGAAATAGTCTCAGCCTTAGATACTGCACACACGGGCCACAAATCCTGAAATCCGCTGTCCACTTTTCTGGCCACAAGCTTCAGGATCTCGACAGATGCAATGTTCTCTACTCTCCAAATTGTCATGCTAGAAAACATGTAATAATTGAAAAGTTTTGAAAATCCTGAATTTCAGGAATACGTAAGTGTTTGTTTTGTGTTGAAGTAGTTCGTAGTGAATAAAAGACCGAATTTCGTGAGCCGACTGGCTGAAGCTAAAGGTTTGGGGTTGGCCTTCTGCCATGCCAAATTGCCTATTTAGGCAGTAGTTGGTGGGTTTTTGGCATCATTTATTGATGAAGCTCGCAAGACAACTGCTGATACACTGATCTCTGGATAGATGAAGACACTCATAGTGAGAAGATAGATATTGGGATTGTTAGTGCATGTGTTAGGTCACATTTTATTCAATAATGCACCAAAATGAAACCCCAGGCTGAAGCTGAAGAGTTTCGGGAAACACTGGGCCAAAAGACCAAGATGAATTAAAAACATGAATAAATTTGGCAAACGTACGTATCAGCAAATAACTTATTTTTGGCTTTGCTTTTTAAAGAAATTACATTAATATAATACAGTATCACTAAAAATCAACACTGAGTCCTTTAGAGAAGATATTGATAATTGTCTCATGTCTAATGCTGTTTGACAATAGGCCTCAAGTACTAACTAAAATGAAATGAGTATACAAACACCTTTGCCCAGACCTATTCGGTATTTGATCTATATACATGAAACTTAAATAACACTTGGTACAACTGGCAAACCTTGAACAAATGATTAAAATCTGTGAAATTACACATGGCAGTGTTGATCAATACAATATTGACCTTCAAAAAAAAAAAACCCCAACAACTTTAGTTCAAAACACAATTATAGTGGGCAGAAAAGATGAGAACGAACAATGAATACAAAATAAGTCTGTTTACTTGCAATGGCTTACAGTCAGAGGAAAAGCTATTGCTAGCAACTAGACTGCAACAAACAGTACACAGGGTCTTTTAAGCAAACAGGCATACTTTTTGTTACTTAAAAGAAGGATTTTGGTCGTTTGCTTACATTAGACTATTAACATTTATACATGTATACATTTATAGTATATAATATATTCCCATTCATGAAGAGCAAGTTATTTATACCTAAATCCAATACCAAACTGACCTGATGAAATAGTCACACGCACCTAGATTAATATATTATTTATGATATACACTATATGATCAAAAGTTTGTGGACATCTGACTATCACACCCATATGTGCTTGTTGAACATCCCATTCCAGATTTATTCCCCCTTTGCTGTTATAATAACCTCCACTCTTCTAGGAAGGCTGTCCACTAGGTTTTGGAGCGTGGCTGTAGGGATCATTCAGCCACAAGCGCATTAGTGAGATCAGGCACTGATGACAGGTGTGCAGTCAGCCTTCCAGTTCATCCTAAAGGTGATGCGTAGAGTTGGGGTCAGGGTTCTTCGTGGAACACTCAATTTCTTCCACTTCAACCTAGGCAAACCATGTGTTCATGGTTTATACGAACCTCGCTTTGTGCGCTGGGGTATTATCATTCGGGAACACGTTTGGTCCCCTTAGTTCCAGTGAGGGGAAATTATAACGCTACAATACACAAATACATTCTATAAAATGGTGTGCTTCCAACTTTGTGGCAACAGTTTGGGGAAGAACCACATATGGGTGTGTTGGTCATATGTCCACATACTTTTAGCCAGAAAGTGTATATTTGGAACTTGTTTAACATGTGATAATTTTTTCGCTGTTAACAGGGATCATTTTATTGACCAGTGGATTGCTTTTGTAATGTAGATCTGGCAACCCTGGACAGTGCAGTAAAATACAGTAAATGTAAGTACAAAGAGTTTAATGACTACTAATGATCTGCACTTATATAGCGCTTTTTTAACCTTAGCGGTTCCAAAGCGCTTTACACTGGTTCTCATTCACACACACACACACACATGGGCCTGGAAACCAACCGCCAACCCTACGATTAGTGGACAACCCGCTCTACCACCTGATCCACAGCTCAGAACCCATCAGGTGCATGTGTCCAAGACGCATGAAACCAGTCAACCACAACTTTTCGATCTGCTGCGTCCTAGGGCAGCGGCGTAACACACTTGGAGGAATGCTCTATCTGCCCTCTTCCACATACCCGAGCTCACGGTCACGCCTGATTGGCTAGTGCCACACTGATTGACAGGGGAGAGAGTAATGCTATCCCTCCAACCCTGAGAGCACGGCCGGTTTTGCTCTCTTGACCCCGTCACGATGTCTGTGACATCGTAAGGATTGGAACTCATGATCTGTTGACTCAAGGGTGGACGATTTTCTGTTGCCTACACAGACTTGAACAGTCTAACAGCCTGCAAGAGAAAGCTTTTGGCTGTTTTCACTCCGTGGTGTTTTCAATCTCTGTGCTTAACTGACACTTTAGTGCCACTCCAACTCCTGAAATAGATGCATCAAATGAGCTTATATATTTTTTTGGTGCCAAAAAGCAGGCAAGAAAAGAGGGAATGCAGGCAGGTAATATCCACTGGTTTGCTGCAGGTAATATCCATGTCGCAGACGGATGCTGTGCACACAGTGAGCACTCTCTTTTGCCCAAATGAGCTTTCTAGAATTTAATATATATTGTTCCACCTTGTGGTCACATTTTCATGAAACTTATTTTGGTGCAACTGTGAACTTTCTCTGGCAAATGCAATTAAATGTGAACTTTTCTTTTTGACGTTATTACATCTACAGTAATATGCTGCGCTGACTCCCCATTCCATGTTTTGGGTCGCGCACTGTGTGCTATTGATGCTGCTTTCCTCCATCGCTTTCCTGCTTTCCTCCATTCCCTGACCATCACATGAACATTTAGCAGTATGCAAATTTCAAAGAGATTGCTGCAGCTGGATTTGACAGTGCAAATCAAAGGAATTTCCATCCATCCATCCTTCTTCTGTGCCGCTTCTCCTACTGGGTCATGGGAGACCATCCCAGGATGGGAACCTGGACAGGGTGCCAATCAATGGCAGGGCATAATCACATACACATTCACACGAAATGCCAATCAGCCTATCATACATGTCTTTAGACTGGGGGAGGAAACCGGAGTACCAGGAGGAAACTGGTATGGGGAGAACATGCAAACTCCGCACACACAGGGCTGTGGCAGGACTCGAACCCCCAACCCTGGAGGTGTGAGGTAAACACGCTAACCACTACGCCACCTAAAACTTGGGAACTTGAAAATTGGGTTCATCACAGTTCCAGGGTGCCTGGTTCGATCCTGAGCTCAGGTTACTGTCTTTCTTTGGTTCAGGTTCTCTGGTTTTCTCCCACCTCGCAAAAACGTGCCAGTAGGTGCATTGGCCTATATTCTCTTACTTTTCATTGTGTGGTCTCTTGGCTCAAATAGTCCGACTCGTACTTGGCTCACACACCCACACACACATTGAGGGGTGAGCAGGAGTGATGATGATGATGATGAATCACATTATCCTGAGGGCTTAGGAAGAACACAGAATCTTTAAATAGCGTCCATGTGCCGTTGCTGTAGATATATGAATGTAGCTGGTTAGGCTGATGTATTATTGTGTGTGTGTGTGTGTGTGTGTGTGTGTGTGTGTGTGTGTGTGTGTGATCTACTATTCAGATAATGCTGTTTTTGTAGACGTTGGGATTTATTTTCAGAAAGGAGAGGATAAAAACTGGGCTTAGTTCTGATTGAGCTGAATTGTAGTGTGTGTGTGTGTGTGTGTGTGTGTGTGAGAGAGAGAGAGAGAGAGAGAGAGGCTTTGTATTATCGTATCAATAGGTGTCTTCATCTAGAGCCATATCTTTGGCATCCATGTTTATTTAAGAGTTGGATGAGACAGACACAGCCTTATTCTTATATTATTATTATTATTTTTTAAATAAACACATCACTTAATGGCATGCTGTTGTACCATTTCCGTGTTGCTAACGGCAACAGATCACATGTCCGTCTCCATGCTTTCAGTTTAGTAGCTTTATTGTAATGAAAACTGTTAATCCTGTGTGTGTGTGTGTGTGCACGTGGGTGTGTGTGAGACCTCCTCAGTTAGCTTGTGAGACGTTAGCGCTCTAATTAGCAGCTTTTAGTCATGGTTCCTCCCAATGACCTCATTTAGCGCAGTGCTGTGAAATGCTAATCTTGGATGCCAGAGTCCTCGCTTAGTCAGTCTCTAGTCTATGAGTCAAGGTTAAGTTAGCGACATGGGATGAGTGACTGTTGTGTGTTGAAGCAGTTTGGTAAGCTCATGGCATTGTGCACCTCAGCTGTAGTTACTGTCGATGTAGCTTAAGGGAAATAAGCATGTGTGTAGTATGTAGCACGTGATAGCTGCATTGGCATCAAACAGCAAAATTGTCAGGTCACTTCATTTATTTCCTCCAAAAAGGGATGTGAATGCTGTTTACAGCTGATTGCTATTTAAATATTTATATTATATTTATTTATCATTCATAATTGTTTAAGACACTTCATTATGGGAAGATAATTATGAATAACTTGCCCATAGACATGTTTTTAAAAATTTTTTCACTTAAAAGGAATTAATCCTGGTTAGTACTTAATTAAATAAATATATGCAAATTAATTAAAAAAAAAAAAAAACAGCGTTCAGTGCCGTGAGGTTTCAGCTGATTTATAAGAACAGCACAAGGCCATATTCCTGGATATGTGAGAATGAGTCAGTATTATGAGTATATGCTGTAGGCATGAGCTGATGAATATAGACGTGTGCATTTATATGTATATATTAAAAAATATATATATTTAGCCATAATGTTATACTGTGACTCACAGTGCGAGTGTTTCGCTTACGTGTGGTCCTTATTTTATTGTAATCTTTTTTTTTTTGTTCAATCGAGCTTCAATCGTGTTATCGAGCTGTTTGTTTATGTAAGAACGTCCGCAAAGTTTCAACATTCTAAGCACATGACAAACGGAGTTATTGACTTACAAAAGAAGGAACGGATTCTGAACAGCTGAAACGAGTCGTTAGTAATTCCAGACTTACTTCCTGTACTAACGTACGTAGGTTTGTTACAAAAAGCTCCGCCTCTGTGCTTCATCGGCTGCTGGCTGACCGCGGTAGACCAGTCACGACAGACTGGGACGACTGACCAATCAGAGCAGAGGTAGAGAGCCAAATCAGAGAGCAGAGCTCTCCGAAAGGAGGAGTTTCGAATGAATCATTTAGAACGGATCATTGAACGAGTCGTTTTTGGCACTGAGGGAAAAAAGGTAATACTGAAGTTAAAATTATGAGCACAGTAAAGTGTGTTTTGACCTCGAATGCATGTAAATCTATTGTATGAAACCTTTAAAACAAAATTATGCATGTTTCAAAACCATAATAGGTGCACGTTTAAAAAAAAAAAAATTCAGATCAGCAAAAGTCTATATTTATGTTAAAGCTTTTGACATTGTAGACGTCTCTCCAGAATTCCAGCTTTTCACAGATTTTCCTAAAATTACTTTTGTCTAACATCATGTGCTCATTTTTGCCAAACGATGGTCAAAGCTTATGTGTTTCCCATCCAGTTTTCTCCCCAATTTGGTCATTTTGCCAATTCCTCCTATGCCATGACAGAATGCACATGCTTCCTCCAAGATATGTGAAACTAGCTAACTAACTTCTGCTCATGCTGCATCACAGGGCGGCGTAACAAGCTCAGAGGAAAGCGCTATCCGCCCTCTTCCATACACATGAGCTCACAGATGCCTGTGATTGGCTAATGTTGCTGTGATTGACAGGGGAAGGATAGTAATGCCATCCCTCTCATCCATGGCCAATTTTGCTCCCTTGGCCTCCGATAGCTGTGTGGACGGATCTGAACTCATGGCGAGCACGTTTCTATTCACGCATCACTTGAGGGGCGAGCGATTGTTGGCTCCAGTGTGAAAATCCCTTAACATAGGAACTTCTGTCTGCTTTCAGTTCTACTATCAGCACTGGTAAAGTGTGTGTAGAAGTATGGAATTAAATTTGTGCCAAAAGTATTGAACGCAACTTTTCAAGAAGCGACCAGAACTATACAATGAGAAAGATGAGAAAAACACTCTGAAACTGAACTCGGTGGTAAGAATGCAACATGGTCTTCAAATAACCAGCATTCTTTGTTAAAAGTTTTCTAAGCTTTGTTTTCGCTAATGCGCTGCCAGGGTTTTCATTTAAACTTTTCGTTTACGCTCCGGTAAGTTTCCGTTCGCCATTCTGGCACAAATCTCACGCGTGGGCGGATGCCAGTGGGTGGAAATACAGCCATTCCTGAATATATATTAATTAAATATGGTGATAATATCATAATGATAAAAGGCGAGTGGATCATCTGTGGTCCTGATGGTCATTTAAACCTAATCAGAAAAATAGCTTTAGCTCATTTCTAAGCTCGGGATTTGCTGTGTGTAATGCAGATGGCAATGTATTAGAACGTGAGAGTTTTTAATCCTGGTTTAGAGTGTAAATGACTGCTGGTTGTTGAATAGCACGCCTCATTGGCTGTTGTTCTGGTGTAAGTGTAAACCACATGGCTAACATGAAAGCTGTACAGTGAAAACACTTTGCTTAGTTGCTTGTTAAGCAGCAAAGCAGGGTGTGTGTGTTGTGTGGTAGTTCGAGTGAAGCTTTTCAGGGCTTTTCTGGCTAAGAGGTTTTCTACTGCCTGGGCTTTTGGATTTCTGATCCTCTTCTCTCGTTCGCATTTCCATTTTTCTCTCGCTCTCGTTCTCTCCCTTTCCTTTTCTCTCCCTGTCTTTACTCAGGCTTTAGTGAAATCCCTGCTTTTGTCTTGGAGGCAGTTTGAATGCTCTGAGGCCTGCTCTCTCTGTCAAATCCTTTGTCCCAACAGAAATTATAATGATGATGGAAATAAAAAACACAAAGGAAGGAACGTGACTTTCAGCAGGCAGCTTTTCAGTGTTCTCTATTGTTCTCTTCCGGTGAACGAAAGATCGAAAGAAGAACAGACAGGAGAGGGAGGGATGACAGATCTGTCTTGTAAAATGTCAGCATGTGGGATCTGTCATGTATACTGCAGACACGTTAACTCTCCCTCACTTTCCCCTCTGTCTGCCTGTCAATCTCTCTCTCTCTCTCTCTCTCTCTCTCTCTCTCTCTCTCTCTCCATTAACTTGTGTATAAATGTAACTAAATAATGCCTTGGCTACATCTAAAAGAAAAGAATTTGGCTCTTTTATTCTTTGTATTAAAGAGCTGTGTAACCTGAGGCTACGTCCACATTAATACGGATAAATTTGAAAATGCATCTTTTTTCCCCTACGTTTTGGCTTTCCGTCCAAACTGAGACGGTGTTTTTGTGCAGCGAAAACTGAGTTTTTTTTTTCTTTTCAAAAACGCTCTGCCAAGTGGATGAATTGGAAAACGGCGTTTTTCCATGAACTTAGAAAACCGAGATATTCCAAAACGATGATGTACTTTTAGTCATGTGACCCATTGAACGCAAAACAAACAAGCTGCTGTACTGCAGTTGTTGTGCCTGATATCCAGCATGATAGCTTTGTTAAAGATTAATTTCACTTTATATAACCTTCACATTCACTTATATATATGTATGTATATATATGTGTGTGTGTGTGTTTGTATATGTATATGTGTATATACAGTATCTCACAAAAGTGAGTACACCCCTCACATTTTTGTAAATATTTGATTATATCTTTTCATGTGACAACACTGAAGAAATGACACTTTGCTACAATGTAAAGTAGTGAGTGTACAGCTTGTGTAACAGTGTAAATTTGCTGTCCCCTCAAGATAACTCAACACACAGCCATTAATGTCTAAACCGCTGGCAACAAAAGCGAGTACACCCCTAAGTGAAAATGTCCAAATTGGGCCTAAAGTGTCAATATTTTGTGTGGCCACCATTATTTTCCAGCACTGCCTTAACCCTCTTGGGCATGGAGTTCACCAGAGCTTCCCAGGTTGCCACTGGAGTCCTCTTCCACTCCTCCATGACGACATCACGGAGCTGGTGGATGTTAGAGACATTGTGCTCCTCCACCTTCCGTTTGAGGATGACCCACAGATGCTCAATAGGGTTTAGGTCTGGAGACATGCTTGGCCAGTCCATCACCTTCACCCTCAGCTTCTTTAGCAAGGCAGTGGTCGTCTTGGGGGTGTGTGTATATGTATATGTATGTATATATATATATATATATATATATATATAAAATAAAAATACAGTTGTGCCCAAAATTGTTAGTATTTTGTCTTCTGGGAGACATATAACTGTCTTATTTAGTGTCTGAAGGGCAGTACTACATGGGGGGAAAAGATCTTTAAACAAAATAATAACAATTTACACCGATCATCCAGTTCAGAAGTTTACACCCCCCGGCTCTTAATGTATCGTGTTGCCTTCTTGTGCATCAGTGAATGTTTGCACCTTATGGCAAGTTCTCTGAAACAAGTGGCCAAACAAAACTCGAAGCCGATTCACTCATGCATCAAATGCATTGTTGGTTACATTTGGGAAATTATTTGAGGCCAGTTGATGTTGCTACCAGGGCTTTAAGAGACAGCACAGTACCAGTCACCGACTGCCTATCGTTGAGCAAAGATTTCGAGCTCCACCTTGTATCTGTCGATCGCTCAAGTTCAAGAAGCTTTTTGACGATACAGCTCCTTCTGGATCTCTAGAAATCAGGCATGCCTGTCCACACCAGTCACGAAAGTGTGCAAAGAGTTCGCAGTATCAAAAAAAGTACTGACATGCCCATATGCCATCGTTGCTGTGCAGAGAACTGAACTGAACCTGTGCGAGTTGTGGTGCACGTTTTAGGATCAAGTGCACACCAACCCTTATTACCTGACATGACAGAAGCCCTATCAAAGCTACAGCCAACGCAGAGAGATGGATCCAGCTGTACTGGCTCAATGACTTGCAAAATATCTCCCGTTTCCATGAATCCAACAATTCTTTCTTTAACTTTGTCTGCATGAATGTACCTTACACACACAGTTACCATCTCGCGTTTTGACATGTCCTTGCATTCATCAACCATAATCACATATTCGGTGTATGGAGTCTGATGTAACTCAGTCGTGATCTTTCATAGAAGTAGCAAGTAACTCATTCTGAATTTCTGGACTCATTAGTCTGGCATTTTTGGGTATCTCCTGGAGACGACGTTGTGTGTTCGGGTCATGCTTGGCAGTTAAGCTAAACAGTTCCAAAACATTGCATCAGTTATTTAAGGCCTCTTCATTTTCTCTGTGGCCATGTAAAACAATGCCTGGTTTTGCACAGAACACAACAATGTCAGTGACCACTTTCACATGTTCACGGGTCATCCTGAAAGATACTGGGCAGTGGTGGCTGAGTGGTTAAAGGCTCTGGGTTAAAGGTCTGAGTTCAAGCCCCAGCACTGCCAAGCTGCCACTGTTGGGTCCTTGGGCAAGGCCCTTAACCCTCAATTGCTCAGGTGTATAAATGAGATAAATGTAAGTCGCTCTGGATAAGGGACTCTGCCAAAATGCCATAAATGTAAATATATATAATATAAATGTATGATTTAAAACAGTTCCCTGGGTTTTACGGGTTGCTTTATTCCTCTAGTATGTAGAAAGGGAAAGGGAATGAGATTTGCTGGCTTGATGTCTGATGCATGACCTGCAGAGGTGTTTCCTGTCTTTGAACCCATCACAGATGAACACTTTTTCCGTGCATTGGTTGGGAAAATGCCGACATGCTTTGCAAAATACAGCATTGTTTGTTGAGCTATATTCAAGCCATGTGACCTCGTTGTACCATTTTGCGGAAAAGCAACGATTCTCTCGGGCAAATTCGGTGTAAGGGAATACGGTCATCACTGTCTGTGAAGGTGGTTCATCAACCGTAGACAAATCATTTGGTATTGTGCTGATTTGTGTCATGGTAGTCTTGGCGGTACACTCCAGGGATGAAACGTGTGTGTCTGTGTCCTGGAAATGGGACGCCTCAGGTGCCGCTTCACTCGTCATCTCCTCCCGGAAAGGTGAAGTAGGCTCAGATGTAGACGGCACTTTTTCTCCTTCTCGCTCATCTTTTCGTGATTGCGTGAACTTTGTTCACCCACCATTGCCACCGCGTGTTAATTAACGAACTCTCTGGCGCGAAGAAGATGACCGCGTGGGCTACGCACAACACGTGGCGTAATCAAACCAATAGGTTTGAAACCAGCCGTTGCATTTTTACCATGCAGCATTTTGATTGGTCAATCGATCAATCTGAGTAACAAATCAACAATTCCTTCATTTTTTTTATTGAAAGCAAGGGGGTCGGATATGTAAATCCCCGACCCCCAAGCCCCCCCCCCATCCCCCCCCTCAGGCCCCCTCTTGGCTACGCTACTAATGTGCAGTGTAAGGATATAAGAGTTTTCAGCCGTTTCCTTTCTTGATTAATGTGGACGTAGCCTTACATCAAATGTTGGTCAATGAGGGAAATGGAGATGCCCAACGGTGCTGTTCTAATCATTTTACTGAGTGGGGGTGTGTGTGTGTGTGTGTGTGTGCGCGTGTGAGATGGTGTTTTTATATCTTGGTGGGGACCAAATGTCCCCACAAGGAAAGGAATATCTGAACGAGTTTTTAATTTAAATTTTCTCACTAATTCACTCATAGTCAAAAGGCTATCACTTTTTTCCACCTTCCTTCAATCGCATCTTTTCAAACTGCTGCTCATGCAACGTCGGGATGGGGGGGCGCTATCTGCCACCTTCCGCATGCATGAGCTCACAGACGCCCATGGTTGGCTAGTGTGGCTGTGATTGATAGAGGAGAGTGAGAGTATGCCACTCCTACAGTTTTGCTCTCGTGGACACATGGCTACATGTGGCATCATCGGGATTCAAACTCACGATCTCCAGAACGTCTTCTGTTGCGCCACTCAGGAGCCGAATATCGGATTTTGTCTGACTCCAATGAGAAACGTTGCTTAAAAAATGGTACTTTTTTTTTTTTTTTTAAGTAAGAGACTAAAGGTTTCCTTTTAGTTACTGAAGTTAGAGTTAGGGTGAGATTTAGAGTTGGGTGAAGGGATAGCATTAATTATCTGCATTAGTAATTATTTTAATGGAAGGTCCTGACAGGGATTGTAAGGGAAACGTGTGTGTGTGTGTGTGTGTGTGTGTGCACAATGCTGAGGAGAGATACGTTTGTTGTGCTTTATCTTTATAAGTGAAAAGCCACTACGGTCCTCCGACGCCTAAAGCAAACAAGGTCAACAGCTATTTAGGAAATAGAAAATGTTTAGTGCCGAGCAGTTCCATCCTGAGCTCAGGTTACTGTCTGTGTGGAGTTTCACATGCTTTCCCTACGATTTCCTACGGGTTGTCCGGTTTCATCCGACCTCGCAAAAACATGCCAGTAAGTGGATTAGCGCCTCGTGATTGCGTCTAGGCGTGAATGTGTGCGTGTGGTGTCATATCAGGGTGTGTTCCCGTCTTCATGGGCAGTGTTCCTGGCATAAACTCCAGATCCACTGCCACCCTGACCAGAATGAAGTGCTTTCTGAAGATAAATGAATGAGTGAATTCATTAATAAATGAAAATATTTAGGTACGCTAATTCATATACAGTATGTCTGTGTTGGATATAGAGCTGCAATAACTAATCCATAAAATAGATAATAATCAATGATGAAAATCGCTGTCGATGAATCTCATTATCGATTAGTTGGTCTGCATGCGGTACATTTACTCTCTACATTACTTCTGTTCTGAAAACACGCTTCGGATAGTGAATACTAAAGTCGTGTTCCAAATTACATACTATACACTTACACTATGCACTGTGTCCTCTACCGTCTACAGTATGAATTGTAGAAAGGTAATATCATCTCAAATAGAACACTAGCGGGGTTTTTTTTTACTAACCGGAAGTATAAGCCGCTTCTTAGTCGACGGCGCATGACATCATACACACTTATGGCGACGTTGCTAGCTTTAGCAGATACCCAGAGTCACCGACACTGACTTTCTTCAGTTTACTGTTTGTCAACGTTACCTTTTATTCCCAACATGACCTCAGTCTTCATCAGACGGAGGCGGAATCATCAAGTGACTGAGGAAGAACGTGTGCGACCTCCAAGTCCTCTAAGGCAGGGGGACATTTTATATTAAACACAGTGAAGAAGACCGTAACCTGCAAACTTTATGAAGCGGAGTTTGTGTGGCACGGAAGCACGACAGTGATGCACGAGCACAAACTTATGTTTCTATCCAAAATAATATTCCTAAAGGCAGTGAGTAACAGAAACCATAATGTGCAGTGAAAGTGAGATTTTATTATTAATTTAGGACTGTAGTTTAATTCAGTGCTCTTTGTGCATCCATAAAAAATAATGCATAAATACTATGTGTATATATATATATATATATATATATATATATATATATATATATATATAAATCATAATGAGAGAGTGTTCATATTATATAATAGTATTTATGCATTATTTTTTTATAGTTGCACAGAGAGCACTGAATTAAATTACAGTCCTAAATTAATAATAAATATTCTGGTGTCTGTGTGTATTTGGTTCTTTTCAGTCTTATATAATTGGTCAAAAGTTTTAGTCTGAAGTTTATATTTGTAACACTCAGTTTGGGGACTTTATTTTAAATAAACAAAAAAAATGGTACTGAAAGTTGCCCCCCGCCCCCCTCCCCCGCCCCCACATCCGATTAATTAATTATAAATAATCAGCCAACTAATCGATTATGAAAATTGTTGGATATGTATGAGGATTATTCCTTCCCCGGTTATAGATTTGTTTGGTCACACGACATATTGACCTGGTCACAAGCCCCGGATGCTAGTTTGGTATTTTGAAATGCAAACGTTAGACGACAGATGCTCTTTAGGTTAATCACCCTGTCTCGCCATATAGCTTCTCTTGGGTCTGGCTTTGTGTTTAGAAGATTTAATGGGTTGGTAATTGGATGTTTTTCAACGATAAGTGGGCTGAAATTGCAGAGCCAGGGTTTGATCGGATAAGGAAGCTCGGCTAGGTGAGCTCCGGGTCTCTCCAGTGAGGCAAAATTGCCCAGAATCCATTTCCTGCCCAGTGAACTTTCTAGAAGTGTCAAAATATTTAAATAATTGATGTGGAGGCAACAGCAGGTTTTTTTCTGCCAAGAATAATTACGTGTTTCGCCTGTTGTGTGCGTGTGAGAGAGAGAAAAAGAGAGGGAGTCTTTTATGGCATGATGGCAATAACCCGGCGATATCCATGCTCAAATTCCGAACGTGATACAGTAAATTATACATTTGAATGGCTGTAACGTCTGAAACGTTTGCTGAAATTTTAAATTGCAGCCCGAAACACAAGAATGGAATAAATTAGCAGAGTACATTTCTAGTTGTGTAGTCATGGGACTTGGATTTAGCGTCACTGATCCTATTTCCGCTCCACTGAAATAACGGACATGCGGTGTGCAGGTTTTAAAACACTAAGATTTGTGCCCCTCTGAATAGTTTGCCTGTCTTAACTAAGATTTAAAATCCTGACAGCCTTTTAAATAAGTTAGATAAGTTAGAACAGTCATAGCCTAATACCTGTTCAGCCTCTTAACCAATGGCAGATTTAACAGCAGACTTTAATGTTTCATTATTCAATATGTCAAATTCCATTTGGTTGATTAGATTTTAAGGTGGTCATGTACTGTACACTGCCCTCCATTAATATTGGCCCCCTTGGTAAATAGGAGCAGAGAAGGCTCTGAAAAATTTGTCTTGATTGTTTAACCTTTTGAGCTTTTGTTCAAAAAAATTCACAAAAATACTCTGCTCTCATGGATATCAAACAGTTGAAACACAGCACAGGTTTAGCAAAAAAAACCAAACTTTGTTAAATCTAGGTGTGCAACAATTAATGGCACCCTTCTGAATTCATATGAGAAAAATATATTTGAAGTATATTCCCATTTTATATATATATATATATATATATATATATATATATATATATATATATATATATATATATATATATATATATTACAATTATTGCACATGCACCTGTCCTTAAGACACTAACAGTTTACAGGCGGTAGGCAATTAAGGTCACAGTTACAATAAGTTCGGACACTAAAGAGACCTTTCTACTGACTCTGAAAAACACCAGGAGAAAGATGTCTAGGGTTCCTGCTCACCTGCGTGAACATGCCATAGACCTGCTGCAGGGAGGCAATAGGACTGCAGATGTGTCCAGAGCAATAAACTGCAATGTCGGTAATGTAAGACAATTAAGACAGTGCTACAGGGAGACAGGAAGGACAGATGATCGTCCTTGCAGTGGAAAATTACATGTAACCGTGTGTGTCCCTGCAGACATGATCGAGAACTTGTAAATGTCTTGGTGGAAGAGTGGAGTAACATCTCTCAGCAAGAACTGACCAATCTGGTGCAGTCCATGAGGATGAGATGCACTGTAGTACTTAAAGCAGCTGGAGGACACACCACATACTGACTGTTACTTTTAATATTGACCCCCCCCCCGTTCAGTGACTCATTATTCCATTTCTGTTCATCAGATGTCTGTGAAAATTGCTCAGTTTATGTCTCTTTTTATGTTAATACAAATATTTACACATGTTAAGAAATTTGCTGTAAATGAAAGCAGTTGAATGTGAGAGGATGTTTCTCATGAGTTTATATTAAGGACAACTTTAAAGTTCTACATTGCAGCTCAACAAGGCCTTCACATTAATTCCACTTTAAATTTACATGACCCTATTAACCCTGGCTGAAAACATATAGTTTAGCAGAATCACATGAGCAAGAGTGCAGTTATATTGAATATCGGCACAGCTGTGATTCAGCCGTGGGCACATAGCTGCAGGCTGAGTGCCATAGCAAAGTCCAGCCGTGCCGGTATTCAGTTTTGTGTATGCTTCTGAGTGCAATATTGCTTTTATATAACAGTTCCATAAACAAGAAATTCGTAATAAGTAAGTGATTTTTCCAGACACAATATGGCCGAATATTCTGTTTATTTTTGCTCCGCTAGCGGAAATAGATCCTGAAGAAGTCTTACTCACTTTATGAAGCGTCGTCTAGCTTACTAGCTAGCTGACGTTGATTTGTACATTCCTGTTAAAGGTGCTTCGGGTAAAATTGCTGTCCCTACTTCCTTTTCATCTTCATCGGAGGAGCTTTTATATCCATCCATCCATCCATCTTCTATACCGCTTAACCCTTTTCCGGGTCACGGGGGAACCTGGAGCCTATCCCAGGCGGGGTACACCCTGGACAGGGTGCCAGTCCATCGCAGGATCACGCACACACTACGGACACTTTAGACACGCCAATCAGCCTACCATGCATGTCTTTGGACTGGGGGAGGAAACTGGAGTACCCAGAGGAAACCCCCGCAGCACGGGGAGAACATGCAAACTCCGCACAGGGCCACGGTGGGAATCGAACCCCTGACCCTGGAGGTGTGAGGCGAACGTGCTAACCACTAAGCCACCGGCTTTTATATCTTAAGTCAAAAGTTATATTCATGAATAATGTATCATTTGCCATGTCTGCTGATGATGTTGCTAGGAAGTAGGAACTAGGAAGTGGAATTTTACATGGTGAACACAGACGAGTGGCGTGATGCACACAGTGAAACGCCCCAGTGCGGTTATAGGAAATATAAGCACTCTTTGAATGCTGCTCGACCAATCAGATGACTGGATTGGTTGTATTTACACTGTTGTATAAATCTTCGTTATCATACAAGTTAAATTTTTTTGTTCAGACTATCTTGGCTGGTGTGACGGCTCATGTGAAGGTTGACTGCATCACGAGTTCTGCTAATTATCGAGATGTTTTTGCCCAAAATCTGGTTGCCTCTGCTAGTAGATTGGGCTGTAGATGGATTTGTTCAACAAAATGCTGTCCACAAACACACACAGAAATGATTGTGGAAAATCAGTGTTGTACAGCAACCATCACAGCCTCTGCATCCGAACTGAATCATACTGAACATGTGGACTAAACTGAAGATTTCAAATCCATAACCCAAGTATATAAAGAGGCTTGAAATGTTCCGCTTGGAGGATTGGACAATAAGCGCTCTACAAGTGTTTCCAAACTTTACACTTTAAAAATGACAAGAAGTCGTTCAGCGTTGTGTTGTTATTTTCCTCCAGCGTAAGCTTCACCAACTACTAATTTCTGGGATGCATTATTTTTCATATTATCTTTCAAATTATTTTTTTTTCAAGTGGTATTCTTTTTTATTTATTTATTTTATTTTATTGTATTTTATTTTTTTTGCATTGTCTATTTAAGATGTGCAGCAAATTTGAGTGGTTATTTCCCAGGTAGAATGGAAAGTGCTGCTTTTTGGCATAATGCATCAATAGATGATAAATGTGCCCAAGCACGGTTTCAAAGAAGGCTTTCAGACTGCACTCTTAGCACAATGCAACCCATTTCTTACATCTGAAGCCAACTGAAATGTTTTGAAATGACAGTCAAACAAATGGACCCCGTCTAATTCTTCAGGGAGTCAGTGCTCACTTATCATGTGTGTGCTTCCAGAAGGTACCGTGACTTCTGTTGGCAAAACAGTTACCCTAATTTCATACCATTTCAGTAACATATGATCTTAAATCGCTTAGATCAGTGCTTGAGTATTTTTTAGGGATGCTCCGTTCAGGATTTTGGCAGCCGATACCGATTACCGTTTTTTTTTTGTCATCATGATCGGCCGATATTGATTGTTCAAGCTCTATATACGTGATATGTACTCGTTCTGTTGACCGTCACTGTTAACCGTTTTTTCAGATAAAGTAATACCACACATGTTGCCTTGGTTATATTATTTACAGTAATGTTGTAGATTGTTGTTTTAATTGAGAATCAAATAAATAAGCACAATTTTACAATGAACATTTTAATGGGCCTTAAAAATACACAGCAAATGGCGAATTTTATCATTGGTTCTTGAGTCCACGTAATAATTCCACGCTGGTGATGACATCATTAAAGTTTAACGTCATCATCTTTTACGTCATCAAATTGCGATCAGTTCGTGAGATCGGCCAAATTTAGAGACTGCCGATCGAGTCGTAGAACGTGTTTATCGGCCGTTGCCGATCGATCGGGCATCCCTAGTGTTTTTTCAATTTATTTTTTATCTGGAAAATAAATTAAAATAAGGAAGAATTCAAGCCCGGAGCACATAAATCTTAATGACTGAATGTAGCCAGGGCTGGGTGATAACAATAACATTGATTTCCTGATGTCACTGTATGGTTTTCTGAGATATCGTGGATATCTTTTATTAATATTGCATTTTTAAAATATAATTACTGACTGTAAGCAGCAGATATTATGTTTAAATGGTATATTTAATCTTTTAAATTGCAAAATGTTACAGTATTTTGTTAGTTTTGTTTTTCATTTTTTTCAGTGTTTTTAAAAAAAAATGTATTGTATTTAACATTAAAAAAAGAAAATGAATGAATTTAAATAAAATACTACTGCTAAATTAATTACATTAATTAATTAACTAAATTGTTTGCAAACCTATATATTGTGATACATACTGTGTATCATATAAATAGATAGATAAATACATTCATACAGTGCATGCATACAGTTGCAATCAAAAGTATTCAACCCCCACTGCAAATCAGGTTTATTGTCAAAATGTACAGACTTTTAGCTGTTTACGATGAACAAATCAAACAAAGGCAATTGAAACAGTTCAACACAACGAATGCTTCAAGTGGTTTCCCCAAATTCAACTGAAAATGCAACTTATAATGACTTCTCCAGTTTCAAAAGTATTCAACCCCCTGAATAGTATCCCTCACAACAGCACAAATATGTAAAACAGGTGTTGTCTCAAGCACACCTGATGCAACTAGTCAAGAGCTTCAGTAGTTGCAGCAGGTGTGCTTGAGCTGGAACACATGAAATACCTGTACTGGCTAGGGGTGGAAAATGTATGAAATACCTGGACGGGGCAGAAAAAGGAAGCCATCAGTGGCTGCAAGCAGATTTCTGATAAGGCAGGTTGTGAAAAACCCTCGAGTGACTGCAAAAGACCTGCAGCAAGACTTGGTGTAACAGGAACTGAGGTTTCAGTGAGCACAGTAAGGCGCGTACTAAATGCAGAAGGTTTCCATGCCAGAACTCCAAGACGTTCACCACTACTGACCCAAAAGCACAAGAAAAATCGGCTCACAATCATATAAATAAGCCACAGAAGTTTTGGGATTCTGTTCTGTGGAGCGATGAAACAAAGTTGGAACTTTTCGGCACGATGGATCAGCGGTATGTCTGGAGGAAGAAGAATGAAGAAATAACACTCTGTCCACAGTGAAGCATGGTGGTGGCTCAGTGATGCTCTGCGGCTGCTGTGCATCCTCTGGCACTGGAAACCTGCAGCGTGTGGAAGGCGAGATGGATTCATTGAAGTATCAGGAAATCCTAAGAGAAAACGTCATGCTATCTGTGAGGAAGCTGAAGCTTGGGCGTCATTGGACCTTCCAACAGGACAATCATCCCAAGCTTACCTCAAATTCCACCAAGGCTTGGTTGGAGAAGTCATCCTGGAAGATTCTACAGGGCCATCACAGTCACCTGACTTGATCTCCATAGAAAATCTCTGGTGGGATTTGAAGAAGGTGGTTGCAGCACACAAACCCAAGAATATTACTGAACAGGAGCCATTGCTCATGAGGAATGGGCTAAGATTCCTCAGGAACGCTGCCAGAAGCTGGTGTCTGGCTATGCATCTCATTTGCAGCAGGTCATAACAGCAAAACGGTGCTCTGCTATAATACTAAAGATGCTTGCCATGAAGGGGTTGAATACTTTTGAAACTGGAGAAGTCATTATAAGTTGAATTTGCGGAAACCACTGGAAGCATTCGTTGTGTTGAACTATTTCAACTGCTTTTGCTATTGTCAATTTTGACAATAAACCTGACTTGCAATGGGGGTTGAATCATTTTGATTGCAACTGTAGATGTACTTTATTGATCTCCAAGGGGAAATTTGCACGCTATGACAGCAAAAGGTATAACATTCAAAATATCTTAACAATTATTCTTCCAGCACTGCCCCGAGTGGCTGCCAGCTGCAGTAGCTTCTGTGTTTTTGTCTGGTTTTGTCTTTAGTCAATGCCTTTTGAGAATCATAATATTTTTTTGTCATATCGCCCAGCCCTAGTCCCAACCCTCGACTGAAAGTTGGTACAGCTCAGTGTAATGTTCCTCAGTAGTGCCTGATAGAGCCTGAGTTGTAGTTCACATGGGGGAATTTCCAAGTAGTATAATCCTTCTTCATGGCCACAGTATGCATTAATCTTGCCCGATCTCACAGAAGCAAATTAACAACCATTTATGCTGATGACATAATCGGGCACCATGCTGTCCTCTCATCCGAAATTGTTTTCTTTTTTCTTCTTTTTTTCTTCTTCCCTGGGAGAACACATCTCACAAAACACACATCTCAAGCACACACACACACACACACACACACACACACACACACACACACACACACACACACACATATCACTCCTTGGTCATTTGCCATCATCAGTCATTAAATGTCTTGTCTGAAGAAGCCGTCAACATAAACAGATCATTTTCAGAAGCACTGAAATGACAAGCATGTGCGCAATTCATTTTTTTTGGTTACTCCTTTTGAGTGTGTGTGTGTTTTTCGACCAGCTAAAGACCTTACACATGTTCACATGCACAACAGCACTCATGCATTCAAGTATATACCAATCCCTCACCACACACACACTCATTAACCTAGCATGTTAAAAGTCAGTGTGCCTCTCTAAATGCTCTCTCTTCAGATTGCCCTCTTTTAAAAGGCTCTGATCCTGTTGGCATTTTACACAGGAGGCACATCACTTTAATTACACACACTGCTTTGTCTCACTGCTTGCCTGCTCTCTCCTCCATCTGCCTTGTTGTGTGTGTGTGTGTGTGTGTGTGTGTGTGTGTGTGTGTGTTAGGGTTGAGAGGGGGATGGAGGAGTCATGTTTTTAATATCTTGTTGGGGACCAAATGTCAAAACTTTTCACAAGGACAAAATTCCTCTGATGTTACTGTTCTTATAATATATTTATAATTATATTTGACCGGTCCACATGAGGGAAACCCCCCCCCCACAAAAAAACAAACAAAAAGCAAGTAAAAGATTTAAAATGGTTCTATAGTAGAACAGATAATATGGTGTCTGTTTTATAATGTCCAGAATGCATAGATATAAATTGTTTATATTCGACTCGACATAAAACAGTCAATATTTAAGTTAAGAGCATTTCACTAAAAAACATTTACAGCTGCATTTGTGTGGCGGTCTGGTCTCAAAAGAACCATTAGTGTATACGATGAAGGTTTTCTCACAACAAAAACATTCATGTCATGATTATGCAGTGTTGGGCAGTAATGTAGCATTTCTAACCCATACCTGAACTGGCTAGGGGTAGAAAGTTTATGAAATCCATAAACTGGCTAGGGGCGGTTTGATGTGAAATCAATCCCCAAAAAGAGTCGATTCACTGATTCTAGGCAGTGAAAACTAAGAGTCAGTCCCAAAAGCTTTGGAGTCGATTCGGTGCAGCAAAAGTGATTCAGCTCAGATGCAAACATTACAAGCAAAAATAAAATAAAATAAATAAAACCATTTCTACATCGTTTCCATGTAACACATTTCCTTAATTCCATTGAACTTTGGAAATCAGTATAAACAAATGAATCGTTGTATCTCCGCACGTCTGTTATAAGATTAATCAGGACTCCGTTGGGTTTCTGTGTGTAGAGTATCGCGGTGGGAAAGGGGAGGGGCGTGAGCCCCCTGCTGGGCACAGAGCATTCGTGCAGAGATAAAACAGACAACACGACTGAAGCTGTTTTGATAATAAGACACCGTATACAACTGCTACAATAAGACTATAACATTTTAAACCAAATAGCGTAGGTAAAAAAAAAAAGAAATACTTGTGAAAAACTGCAAACTCTTAAAGCCCTGAGTGTCTACTTTCATATGAGGTGTTAACCACCACTGCGCATATGAGTGTGACATCACGATCATGTTTTTTGGCCTCTGGTGTAAAAAAAAAAAGGAGAGGGAGTTAAAGTGAAGATGTCAAAGTATGTTATTGGTAGACAAAAAAAAAAACCTTTTTTTTTTTTTTTAAATCTTGGCTGTTACGGCGACGTCTGACTGTTTCCCCCAGATTACCACACGTTTAGGAAATAATTTGAAATCAATAATACTCTCTTTACACACTGAGAAAAGCCTCCCTTCATGATGCAGGAATGTAATACATGCCTTGGTTTATAAAAAGTGCAGGTGTGGGTATGATTTGTGAGCATGTAAAAGACTAAATGCATGCGAACCTGTAAATAATAGCACAGTGACACCATTTTGGATGTCTTGGCTTTGTCCACCAGTACATTGGACTTGAAATGAAGCAATAATGCCAGGTGTTTGTTTTTTTGTTTTCCCTCCGTGATGCTCTGCCAGGACTGTAGTGCATCCATTTTCAGATCCTGCTCATTTCTCTGCCTTCCTGTCTTCAGTCTCGCTTACAGTAAGTGAAATGCAGCTCAAGAATACTGCGTGCAGCTGATTAACAACCAGGACAGGAATACTTGTGTAGCCAGCTCTGGATAGAAGTTTAGTTTGTTCACACGGGTAGTAACGTCCAACATAAACAACGCAACTAACGCATTTCCCAACAAACTACAGATCTATTGATGCGCAGGAGGAGAGATAACTGGATCTCGGGTAGTTGAGACCTCTAGTGGACAGGGGCGGTATTGCCGTCTCTATCCAGTACTCTTTTAAACATTCTATCTTCATCAGCAAGTGTTTTTTTTCTTTTCTTCTACTTTTATCACTAATTAGACAAGAGGGAAAATCTGTGAAAGCCTGTGAAAATGTTTCCTTTTTTTGATGAGCTGTCTTCAGCACAAAAGTGTCAAAACCGTGGATCTGTTACAGAAGAAGAAGCCTTTATTTTTCACATATACATTTGAAATTCTTGTTTTTCCCGCAAGTCCCATCATGTTAGGAAGTTGGGGGTCAGAGCACAGGGTCAGAGCGCCATGATACAGTGCCCCTGGAGCAGAAAGGGTTAAGGGCCTTGCTCAAGGGCCCAACAGTGGCAGCTTGGCAGTACTGGGGCTTGAACCCCCGACCTTCCCATTAGTAACCCAGTGCCATTGAACCGTTGTTGTTGTTGTTGTTGATTGGTTTTGCCACAGTATTTAAAAAAAAAAAAAAAAACATTAAAGATGGATGAGAAGGGGCTTCTGGAAAAGGAAATTCATTGCAACCATCAGTATAGCGCTCACATCCCTACGCATTCTCAACAGATTCCTCGAGTGCTAATTGAGTCCTGCGGGGGGTGTAATGGCAAGAAATTAAAGAAAATTTAGGCCTGTCGTTTCACAATGGGACATTCTGGCTAGCCATCCTCATCTTCCTCCTCCTCCTCCTCCTTCTCCTCCTCCCCTGTCTGCCAGAGCTCCAGAAGCTGGATGTCAAATGACTGATTGCACAAGTAGCCTGAAAGCCTTTTATTTATTTATTTTATTTTCATTTTTTTACTCAGATGTTCTTTTTTTTGGTGTGAACTTGACAATATGCAGAGCATCAATTAACAGAGATCATTTGTGAGTTTGAAATGCAAGAGGTTTTTTTTGTTCCATGGGGAAAATAAATGGCTGTTAGTTATAATGCAGGGATTTATTATAGTGTGTGTGTGTGTGTGTGTGTGTGTGTGTGTGCACTAACATTTGGAAACTGTCTGCGCTTGTAAAAAAAAAAAAAAAAAAAAAATATAGTCTAGACCCACAATACATTCCCTTTGACTCGGCTCCAGTTCAGACCGTAGCTCATGCCTCATTACTCTGGTGAATAAATCTGCTTAACCTGACTTTAATGAGTACGTATTCGAGAGCTGTTCTACGGACCGAAACATGGACGATTCCTTAAGTGCGGCTTCTCTTTATGGAGAGTGACAGGAGCTGCGCTTTCGGAAACGATTTCACGTCCAAGATGTCTCACCACCTGTGCAGTGAACCTGGTGGAATCACCGGTTATAAATTTTGCCGATGTGGCGGTTGGGATTGAATATGTTTATTATATTTCACGCTATTCTAATGGATAGTATTTTGCTGAAGAATAATGACTGATGGCATTAGGCAACTATTAACATCCACTGCTGTTTAAGACTGGGCCACTATGCAGTCATATGCTGTGCTATCATGTTTAACATGTGCTTCATTTAACTCACAGTGAGGTCGCCTAGAAAATGTGTTTTCCGGGCTTTCTTATTTTGGACGAATTTGACAGTATCACACGCATCCTTCTCATTAAAGTTACTCGCAAAATTCTGTTGCTTTAAGTTAAAATGCTGCCCGATACCAGTCCCAGAGCGCACGGGGGCTTAGTGGTTAGCACGTTCGCCTCACACCTCCAGGGTCAGGGGTTCGATTACACCGTGGCCCTGTGTGTGTGGAGTTTGCATGTTCTCCCCATGCTGCGGGGGTTTCCTCTGGGTACTCCGGTTTCCTCCCCCAGTCCAAAGACATGCATGGTAGGCTGATTGGCATGTCCAAAGTGTCTGTAGTGTATGAATGGGTGTGTGAATGTGTATGTGATTGTGCCCTGTGATGTTCTGGCACCCTGTCCAGGGTGTACCCCGCCTTGTGCCCCATGCTCCCTGGGATAGGCTCCAGGTTTCCCCGCGACCCTGAAAAGGATTAAGCGGTAGAAGATGCATGGATGGATGGATGTTTAACTCCTTTATCATGATTTTACTTTTGCGTACAACACGACTGTATAAGTGAATTTCCCTGTTTCTAGCTTTCCCCTCCCCCAAACAGTTCACTGCAGTAAAAGTAAACGAGTAAACGTTGGCACACGAACCTCTCAGGAGTGCATTTGTTAAATTTCCTCACCAATGATTTGTTATTAAGGGCTTGGCTCTTTGTTGTTGTTGTTGTTGTTTTTTGTTTTGTCTTTTTAACCAGGAGTGTAGGTGCGATGTAGATGTAGACACAGGATTGCACACACACACACACACACACACACACACACTTGTGAAAATTAACCATAAAACTGCACGATGAAGCATGAAGAGAGGAAACGCACTAGCCTGCTAGAGAGCAGTGAATCCAGCCAGAGATGTTAATCAGGACGTCTGTGTGATTGTGTTTGATCAGTTGATGGGCTGAACTATTTATTTATTTATTTATTTATTGATTGATTGATGTTTAGCTCCATCTCTACATCCTGGCTCCGCTCCCATGGTACCTGGTTAAAGACGTGTTCTCAACTTCAGCAGCTATTTGGAACATCTAACATATATTCATTTAGGCCAGACGCCATTTAGTATTATCCGCTGATGTAGCTATGACAGTATTTGTAGTTGGTCTGTGTGTGTGTGTGTGTGTGTGTGTGTGTGCACATCGCTCTCATTCTCACATACACACATACTGTGCATTAGGATAAATGGAAGAGGACAGAAGTGCTGCTCCTGTGTGTGTGTGTATGTGTGTGTGTGTGTGTGTGTGTGTCTATTGCCACTGCTTCCAAAAAAAAAAATTTTAAAAAGTCTTGAACGAAACAAGTAAATGCACCCTCGCATTTAATCACACACAGGCCTAACTATAATTGGCGCAGATCCGAGCGTGACTCTTAACTGATGGGGAGAGAAAGACAAAGGGAGGAGTGCAGAGCTGATGAGCTGTTACTGCATCATTCATCCATGCCGACAGACAGATGACGACCTTTATCAGCCAAAAAGGAAACAGAGCACTGATTAACATGATGAGAAGGAAAACACACACACACACACACACACACACACACACACACATACACACTGCGTTACACTGCTAATGGGTCAATCAACACAGTAGGGCATCTTCAAGGGTGGAGCCATGAGAGTTAAGTGTCAGACTCAATCTTACAGAGCCTGAGGGGTGTGTGTGTGTGTGTGTGTGTGTGTGTGTGTACTGATTTCATCTACCCTCCTTCACCTGCCTAATTAGTTCTCTACTCTTTCTCAGAGACATTAAGGCAGTGCAGCTTTCATTACTTACCTCTCTTAGACCCCAGCATTGATGTATAGAGTAGAGTGCATGTCACTTACTTTGATATTTTTGCATCGTTTAAGATTGGGGGGAAAAAAGGTTTTTTCATAAACCACACGATTTATAACTGAGCATACAGTAGCACACGATTGTCCCTGGGCTGTAATAGTTTTAGTAAAAGGATGTATTTATATAAGAGAAAATGTAGACGTGTATCAGCTGTGAGATTAAGGTATCTTTGTTAAAAAAAGAAGAAAAAAACGAACTCTTATGAACACACACTGTCTGGATGCCTAGTTAAAAAGAAAGGCATAGGAGGTGAGAGGAAAAGGAGAAACTCTTAGGAATGGAAGGACACAAACAGCAAAAACGCCCCATCAGCCAGCTGATAAAACGACTACCGTTTATCTCTGACTTTAAGACAGATACTCTGAGGAGGAGAGAGAGACGAAGTAAGAACGTGAGCGAGATGGAGAGAGCTGAGAGAGGGAATAAAGAATACAACCTTCATCTCTCTGGCATGCGACCTGCGTGTGAGAATCGGTGGCATGCGGCGTTCGGACGTTCGATCGAGAGATTTCGGTTTATTTGGTCTTGTTAAGTCTTGTAAACGGTCTCGATGTTAATCGTTTACTTTGCTGAACTAAAAACGAAAGAAATAGTTTCCTTCGTGAATGAGGAGTGAGTGCATTTAAATATATATATTTTTTTAAGATATTGGATACGGAGCATGAGGTGGCACAGTGGTTATTTTTTGAAGAGTTAAGCCGTATCTCAGTATGCGTCCTTGTGTACTCGTTCCACGTCATCATACACCGCCGAATTCCAATACTTAAGAACGCAAGTGCCCGGGACGCGTGAAATTACCTGGATGCATCTTTGAGCTTGATATTGAGGATACGACCTGCGGATGCAGACCTGAGCGTACCGAACCTGCTCGAAGTCCCAGAAGTCGTTGCGGCAAAATACTAGCGGGTGACGGAAGCCTGACCCGTACGTGTAGTTTTAACGTGTTAACGCAGATGTCAATCTAAATGAATCATGTGCATGTAAAAAGAGTGATTTTGATATATGATTTCGATCGAGATGTATGAGGGTGTTGAAAAGTCGAATTTATCCCTCAGAAGTATTTTGATTAAACTACGCTAGCTTCCATCCTGAGGGTTAGGGTTAAGTCGTTAGCTTAGTCTTTAGTTAAGGTGAGGTCGCAAACAGAGCGGTTACTACATTAAAACATGCGTAATTAACTTTTGATTAATCGGCTAGTTAAGAGTAAATCTATTAACCAGCTGAAACATATTACTTTCCGGGGGAGCACTGAAAAGATGAGGACACTACTAGAAATGTGCAGGGATGGTCCATTTGCACAACAGGAAGCTCACAACACATCTCAGTTATTGCAAAGATGTGTTCTGTGTCCTCCTGTCCTTCCAAGTTTGTTCGTTCAAGGTAGCGTGGTGAGACCGGTCTTCACGAGAACGCAAGTACGTTCTTTGCATTCTTAGACTTGAGAAACAGCTATAATATATTGAGGCACAAAGTTCGGTTTCTCAAGACCTGGCAACTCTTGTATTTTAAAATGGACGAAACACACAAATCAATTGAATTACACTGTTGTGTTAAGGGTCTTGGAGTTAATCTTGGAATACTGTTTTGTGGGAATTAAATTTGAAATTTCAGAACTTACTTTGTTTTAATTGTATACTTTATTAATTAATGTGAAAAAGACTCCAGGACTTTTTCTGCAAAAAAGCCTTGGTGGAATTTGTGGTATGCTTGGGATCATTGTCCTCCTGGAAGGTCCCAAGCTTCAGCTTCCTCACAGACGGCATGAAGTTTTCTCCTAGGATTTCCTGATACTTCAATGAATCCATCTCGCCCTCCACACGCTGCAGGTTTCCAGTGCCAGAGGATGCACAGCAGCCGCAGAGCATCACCGAGCCTCCACCATGCTTCACTGTGGACAGAGTGTTCTTTCTTCATTCTTCTTCCTCCAGACATACCGCTGATCCATCGTGCTGAAAAGTTCTAGTTTTGTTTCATCGCTCCACAGAACAGAATCCTAAAACTTCTGTGGCTTATTTATATGATTGTGAGCCGATTTTTCTTGTGCTTTTGGGTCAGTAGTGGTGAACGTCTTGGAGTTCTGGCATGGAAACCTTCTGCATTTAGTACGCGCCTTACTGTGCTCACTGAAACCTCAGTTCCTGTTACACCAAGTCTTGCTGCAGGTCTTTTGCAGTCACTCGAGGGTTTTTCACAACCTGCCTTATCAGAAATCTGCTTGCAGCCACTGATGGCTTCCTTTTTCTGCCCCGTCCAGGTATTTCATACATTTTCCACCCCTAGCCAGTACAGGTATTTCATGTGTTCCAGCTCAAGCACACCTGCTGCAACTAATGAAGCCCTTGACTAGTTGCATCAGGGGTGGTTGAGACAAGCATTCATTGTGTTGAACTGTTTCAATTGCTTTTGTTTGATTTGTTCATCGTAAACAGCTAAAAGTCTGTACATTTTGACAATAAACCTGATTTGCAGTGGGGGTTGAATACTTTTGATTGCAACTGTAGCTCTTTTCATGTTTTCTGGAGCTTACCGTAGGTTGCTAGGGCCCGTAAACCGAATCTGTTTGATTCATGATTGATGATGTATTCTTGTTCTTCCTCTGCACAAGATACGTTTGTGTGGGCTTCGTTGTGCTTCATTGATAATCGAGTGTCCATTAATATCTTTTTGTCAAACTCAATATTGTATGTCATTTCTAGTTTGAGCCACGTGAGAGCTGGACACCAGTGTTATTGTTGCATGTTTATTAAAAGCTGCGTGAAAGCCAAGAGTAGAAACACAGACTTTTTTAGCTTTCCGTGTATCGCCGTCAAGTGAAAGCAGTGATTTTCCGATCGATGCTTTCCTCCTGCTTGATAGATAGACGTCAGCCTTTATTACCCTGTTTGTCTTTAGCATTTCATTGGCAAGCCTTCGTGTTATATATTCTCCTTGTCACAGAACTCTCTCAGTCCTTTCTACCCTGTCACACATCTATTGAACCTTTGCGTTCACATGCTATTTCTTTTCTGATGCTGTATTCTCCTCTCTCTCTCTCTCTCTCTCTCTCTCTCTCTCTCTATCTCAGTTTTATTGAACTGTTCCGCAGGCTGGTCGGATGCGCTGTCTGCTTGGCGGAGTCCACTAATATTCCTTAATGACGCTGCATCTGTCTCTGTCACCAGGCTGCTTTCACGGCCCGATAAACTGAGGCGCGTCTGCCTCAGACAGCAAACCAACAGAAAACAAACAAACAAACAAACAAACAAACAAACAAGTCCCTGTAATGGAGGCAGGGCAGACAAAACAAAAGAGCGCAAGGTCAAATGACACACGAGGTGGCTGTGTGGAACAATCTTGCCGGTAATGAAGTGCTTAGTAATGCGCGGTAAATAGCCATCAGCGTGGCGAAACGACAGCGGAATACACGGACCGTGATTATTGCAGCAACAGTAGATAAATGTTGACTGATGGATTAAGACTTTGTAAACAAGGCGTGCTGTTTGTCTGTGGGTTTAGATACTAGCAGTGTTTCTTTTCCTTCTAGCCTTTCTGACTGGATCACCACGACTGCGAAAGCAGGACACGTCTTTGGACAGCACGTTTTCACACTGACATCCCACCGTGAAATATCCTCTGGCAATTCCTTTCTGTCATGCTCTCTCTCTCTCTCTCTCTCTCTCTCTTTCTTTTTTTCTCTCTATTTTATCCAGGCTTTTCTTTTCTCTTTGATCTCCTTTCTCTCTCTCCTCTCGCTCTCCCTCCCTATCTTTTTGTCAATGTTTATATGCTGTACGTGTGGGTGACGATGAGGAAAAGTGTTTCATTTTTTTCAACGTGTGTATTTCTTCGTGTACGACAGAGAGTGCAGGACATCCGATGTATATACTTCATCGTGTGCAGTGTATAACTGCCAGTGCGAGCATATTGTCTTGGATTGGCTCTCTTTCATTCACTTTGGATCAGTGAAGGGTGTGAGCATGTGTCTGTGTGTGTTTGGATCATGTGTTGGTCCTGGACCACAGCTCTGTTGGCCCAGCACAGACAGCAGACCTTTTACCTCCTGTTATTCTCATCCACTTCCTCCCACACACTTTCACTCTGTGGAGCAGCGAGACATCTGATTCGGTCCACGTGTATGTATGGGTGCTGTCAAATTCTTTCATTCTGATTTTAATTACGCTCAAGATTTAGAGTTTGCCTGTAATTGTATACTGGCATAGAGAGAGTGAGTATCAGTAGTGGTGCAACACCGTGGCTGTGTCGAATATCCCTACTACCCTTCTAATACAGTAGGTTGAAAAGCAGTACAACTAAGGAGGAGTATGTCCAAGTTCTCAGTATTCATAACATAGAAGGCGTGAAATACCCGGATGACCTACTGCTTCCGCCGAGATTCTGCAGTGTGGAAACACTGGATGCTGCGCTATCCCATAAGGCAGAGGTTCTCAACTTTTTGTAACTAAAGCCCCCCCCTAAGCCTCCCCTATCATGTGATATTACCCACCCCACCTGTATTAGAAGAGACCAGGTATAATGATTATCTATTCTATATAAAATCTATCTATATATAACCTAATCTATAATCTGTTTTTGATAGATAGATTTTTTTTTTTGTTTTTGTACTTTTTTTAAAAAATTTACTTTTCATAACTTTTATGATTATTTATAATAACTTTTATGACTTTTATAAAACTATATAACAGACAGGTATGGAACATGAATGATCAAAAATGTTTCTGAACACTATAATTACTTTGAACAAGAGAACTAGGCTGTAATATCGTGGACTATTTTACACGTAAAACGTGTTGCATTCCATTCGTCCTGCATTTGAACAATATCCGCATACGAATTATGAAAATCTCGAAAGAAGGGCTCGTCTTGCGTCCTGCGCTAGCTTCTTTTTACGGACACGTCTATGTCAGCTGCCGTGCAATTGACGGGATGTGCTGCTCCGACTCTTAGGCTCTCACTGAACAGAGCAGACGCAGAGAGAGGTGTGTGTGCAGCGGGAAAGCAAGACCTCACGCCTGCAGGACAGTACTGGTGACATTTGGAAAGTTGCTAAGGTTTTGTCCAAAAAGTCGCTAGATTTGTCGTTAGGCATTTTTCTGCAAAAAAAAAATCGTTAAAGGGGTCTGAAAAGTGGCTAAGTTGGTAACACTGGTCTGCACTGACAGCTAGAGAAAAGGCAGGCTAAGCTCCGCCTCTCACCAGCAAAAAGAAAATACAGAGGGAGAGGGAACGCGGGGTTTTTCATTTATACATATTCTGATTTAAAAGCAATAACATATACTGAGTACCCAAATGATGCCTTGTGTGTTTTTTAAATTTTTTTTTTTATTGAAAACAATTTGCGCCCCACTTCTGATCTCTCGCACATCCCCCGCGAGAACCACTGCCGTAAGTCAACAGGACTGGAGCGGAAGAGCTGTCAGAATCAAAAATGGTGGAAGTTGTAAATCACATGACAGTGCCAACATGGCGGATGTTGTACGTCGGGATTGTATTCATGCTCCACATTTATACTGATCAGTACGTACTGTATCGACGGCCTAGCACTAGGTACTGAATCGAATGCAAGTAGGTACTGTCACAGTACGCGATTTTGGACACAGCTTGCGTGTTTGTATTGAACTGTGTAGCTTTCTTAGTCGTCCCCAAAGTAATTTAATAATAAATAACGATTATTTCAGATTTAATTTCGTTTGTTTTAGTTTTCCCTGATTTGTGGCTGATATGTGCAGTTCTAAGGCTACCCAGGAGCATATAGTGGCATATAACCTAACTTAAAAGTCGGGGATGTCAATTTAATGCCTGTTAATAAGTCAGTAATCTGAATATCTGAAGAGTTTTGTCGTGTGTATATCCAGGCGTGTAACAAATAAAAGAAAAACCAACATAATGTGTCTTTTGTATGGTGTTTGGTGACCAGATCAATGATATTCCCTTGAGTGATGAAGGTGGTGGAGAGTGCAGTCCATCACATAGAGTAGAACCAAAATCTCCTACAGTTGCACAGTTAGGTTGAGATCTGGAGACTGTAAAGGCCATAGCATACTGTATGACTTACAACATTTATAAACTCCATTTGGTGCCCCTCATGCCCTGTGGATGGGGGCGGAGTCATAGTGGAAGAGACCACTCCTATCAGGATATACATGTATCATCCTTCGTAAAGATAAAGCTGAACAGCCAAAATAACTTTGTCTTGATTTGCAGTGTTGTGACGAGTGGACCTAAAGGCTAACCCTAGTTCTGCTTGGTGGACTGGTTCCTCTACCGATGTTGATGCTGAAGTTTTGAACCCCAGCAACACCGCTCCAGATACACTGATACACTCATACCTGCACAACAATAGCTATAGTACAATGCACCTATTGCCCAATGAGTGTATTAACATATAGATGAGCCTAGAACACTTTATCAGAAAATTGTATATATTTATGTAAACAACAGCACCAATCAGATTTAGCTTTGGTCTATTGCAGTTTATCAGAAGAATAAATGATCACGTAGTGCCTTGCAGCTGGTGTTGCGAATCCTTCAAACCCCTGTAGCTGTGTGAAAATAGCACTGTTACAGATGCATCCATACTGGTGTCGTTGTTGGCTCCGATATTTATGTGAAAATTATTTAGAATGTTATGTCTACGAGGAGTGTCCAACTGTGGTCCTAGAGGTCTGGAGTTTATCACGATTTTGTGATTTCCCTGCACTAACACACCTTCTGAACCCGGTAACCACTACATGTGTTTCAGCAGGAAAATAACCCGTACCGTAACCTGTAATCTGAGCTCTGGACGTTTACCCTGACCTACGCCATTTTGTTCTCATGCCAAGTTGTTAGATGAGCCGTTTCAACAGGTCTACTATATGAGTCACTTTATTTGGAAAAGAAAAATTCACAGCAAAAGACATCCCCCCATATGCAAATATATAGAAGAATACTAATTCAGAAACAAATTTGAAATTATTTGGAGAAAGAAAAACAGGAGGCTTGTTTGTCCTGTGGGAATGAATTTGTGATGAAATAAATACACAAGGGAAGTAAGTGAAAACATGCACACTGTTTATTGGAGGTTTATTGGAAACATATACATTGTTTATTAGTTTATAGATGGGACTGGTTGGATTGTAGTCAGTTGGACTGGCAGAACTATCAGTTATGCTGGCAGGACTGAAGTCATCATAGCCGGGGCTATGAATAGGGGTAGAGTATGAATCTTCATCAGGTGACAGACCAAACGGGCCTTCAACAGAGGAAGTAGGAGTACAATTAGCCTCAGTCTGTGTGGAAACATGGGCAACAGTCACTGCTGGTATAATGTAATAGGACAAGGGTATGGAGGGATAGAGGAAGAACAGAGCTGATGATGTAAATACTGGTCTGTGCCTGAAAAATTGAGCAGACGAGTAAGAGGAGACTCAGCTGAGGAAGGGTGACGGCCAGCTGAGTAAGGAAGAAAGAGGGAAAACTATAAGCATTCTGTACACGCTATAATAGCGCCAACAGCAGAATGGAACCAAACTATCCAACTAACATCAAAAGATCAAAAAGTTGATATTTCTGTAAAGCTGCTTTGAGACAATGTCTATTGTAAAAAGCGCTATACAAATAAAATAAAATTGAAATAAAATTGAAATTAACATGAATAAAACAAGTAGAACACAGGCATACTATACATTTAATCTGTAATAAGAAGTATAAACCTCACCCATAGTAAAAGAATGATCCGAAAATATCCAGAAGAACGGCGCCTTTAGATCCGCACAGCCTGATGTCATGCAGGGGGATGCCATGAAGGTAATGGGTAAAACTGAACATGAGGAATTCAAAAAGCCATAAACAGAATATAATGGGAATTTCCAGAGGAATGAAAAGAAATAATAGAAGCGGGGTATACCAGAGAGAGAGAGAGAGACACTGTATAAATAGGGAGGAAGAACTGAATAGGATCAGATCACTTTGAGTTGATCTCATTTTGGCTGTTTTTGGACAATAAACAAGATTTTTTTGCTTCTCTCATTCACCGTGTTCTTGAGTATTATTCTACCAAGAGTTTGTGCTGAATTGAATAGTTTTTGAGAAAGGCACAGAGCACCCCTCGTCGTTTTGCCACGACAGTCCTTTATGTATGTATGTATGTATGTTTATTTGCTTATTTAATGGATTTCCTCATGTTTCTTGTCAAGGCTTGTAATTGTAGCAGAACAGTTTAAAATCTAGCACGATACCAGCACGATTGTCCCGTTATCTTATGCTGCCCCTGTTCACTACTCCTGACACAGAGTAATTTTTTTTGCATGGCTGTGTGCTAAACTAACACTCAGTTCCCAGACAGCATCAGAGATTGTGGCTTTTTTTTTTTTTTTTTTTTGGTCACCGATATTGCCATCAGCTCTTTTTGCCCAGTGCTGATTTTTACAGAGATGGATTTGTGGGTAATAAGTGGGGATAAGTGGGAGTCCCTTGGGGGCAGCAGGCTGCTGTGGACTGCAGAGTACATTGCTGACTCAGACAGGAGAAAGCAGGCTTCTTGCCTTTAATCACATGAAATCACTGACATACCAACTGCCCGAGCCCTAAATCCATCCTCCATCTTCACCATTGTCCTTCACCTCCCTTAGCAAATCCTTCTTTTTTACTTTTTTTTTTTGCAGAAGTAGTTCATTCCATATTAGACACATGCTACGAATTCTATTCTAAATGTTAATAAACATTTCATTTGCGAATGGTAAATGTATAAGTAAGTGGCATAAATATAAATCTTATTATTCGTGTATTTATGAGTCTGGACTTGCTGATGTGTTCTGGGATTTTAAAGGGTCAATAAGCTATTGAACATTCTTATATGTGAGAAGTACTGTGCTTTTGTTTGGAGCAGCTTCTGGAGAATTTGGCACTAGCAGGTGATTTTTACTTTAATAAAATATAATAAGACCCTTTCAGGGGTGAACAAATGACACAGCATTTATTAGCTATCCCATCAGTAAGGCTGTAGTGTGTTGCCCAATCCCATGTTCCATTGTTCCACAAATTGTAGATGCAGTTTTTCACAGATTGGTGAACCTCGGCCCATTTTTGCTTCTGAAAGACTCTGCCTCTGAGATACTCTTTTTATACCCAATCATGTTACTGACCTGCTGCCAATTAACCTCCAGCTGTTTCTTTTTAGTAACACTTACTTTTCCAGCCTTTTGTTGCCCCCGTCCCAACTTTTTTGAGACGTGTTGTGGCCATCAAATTCAAAATGACCTTATTTTTTTCTTAAAATGATACATTTACTCAGTTTAAACATTTGATGGTTTTTTTCCCCAGAAGACAAAATAATAACAATTTACACCGATCGTCCTGTTCAAAAGTTTACCCCCCCCAGCACTTAATGTATCGTGTTGCCTTCTTGAGCATCAGTGAATGTTTGCACGTTTTGTAATAGTTGTGTACGAGTCCCTCAGTTGAGCTTTTGGTAGATGCGACTATTTTTCTAAATGAGCTCTCAGGACCGGCATAGAGCAATGTCGTCATCATCATCCTCCTTCTCCTCAGCTGCACGCTTAAGCTGCTGGTCCAACTCTCACTAGCCAATGGAAGTAAATCGCTGTTAAGCCCCGCCCACATGTGAGATTTGCGCCATAATGGCGAACGTAAACTTTATGCACAGCGTACATGAAAACTCTTTCAGTGCATTCATAAGCCTTGACTATCGAAACGGAAGCTTCGAAAACGGTTAACAAAGAAGACCGCGTTAAATGTCTGCCACTGAGTTCACTGTTTTCAGTTTCAGAATGTTTTTCTTCTTTCTTACTGTATATTTTATATTTTTGTTCGTTTCTTGAAAAGTTACGTTCCATACTTTTGGCACAAATTGAATTCTATAGGTGTGTCGCACCAATGTCAATACTTGTTTTGTCAATAAGTTGTTGTTGTTTTCTTTTTCTGATTTTTGAAACTCCTTCTTGACAGGTAATTACAAATTAAAACCTAATAGCCCAGACAGGAAATCTGCTTGTGCCATGTGCTTGGCTATTGATTTGTTCACCCTTGCCTTTCCGTTAATGTTAACGCGCACCTATTATGGTTTTGAAACGTGTCTAATTTGGTTCAAGGTCTCATACAATAGATTTACATGCATCCAAGGTCAAAAAACACTTTAATGTGCTCATAATTTAAATTGCAGTATTACCTTTTTCCCTCAGTGTCACAAACGACTCGTTCAATGATCCGTTCTAAACGATTCATTCTAAACTCCTCCTTTCAGAGAGCATACTCTGCTCTGATTGGTCAGATGTCCCAGTCTATTGTGATTGGTCTACCGCTGTCAGCGAGCAGCCGATGAAGACCAGAGGCGGGGCTTTTTTTTTTTTTTTTTAAACCTACGTAGGTTAGTACAGGAAGTAAATCTGGAATTACTAACGACTCGTTTCAGCTGTTCAGAATCGGTTCCTTCTTTTGGGAGTCAGTAACTCCGTTTGTCATGCACTTTGATTTTTTGAAACTTTGCAGACGTTCTTACATTCACAAACAGCTCTATAACACATGACATGAAAGGTAATATTTGAAAAACCATAATAGGTGCACTTTAATGTTATTTCAACTTATCAAATAATAAGCCATGAGTTTAATTGACATTGGATGTCTTTTTCTTTTGTGCGCTTTATTTTTTGTGCAGATTTACAACGAGAAGAGGAGTCAGTTTGACGTGAAGAGGAACTCGCCCAAAGACCTGGTGGACAGAGTGGCTAAAGACATCGCCAAGCTGCTCAACAGCAAACGCAAAGCGCTCGAGGTGAGAGCCTCACAGCCGCACTGTTCCACGCTGTAGCGTACAGCAATCTGAGCCTCGTCAGTATTATAGAACATTTTCATTTCTGCTGCTTTGTTGCTGCTTAAGCCGTTTTATCAGGGGAGCGACCGACTCAGAGTAAATCGTCCTTTCCAACCGAGTTGACCTGTGAATATATTTCAGACAAAAGTGCAATATATTCTATTCTCCCTAATCTAATCCTCACATCCCTGCGTAGCTATAGCTCAGGGTTCTTGATAGTTAAATCTCTTCCTGAGGAGTGGATTGTGAAAAACTGATACAAAAATAAATACACACACACACACACACATATATATATATATATATATGAGAGAGAGAGAGAGTAAAATAAAATGTTTAATGTAGAGAAATATTATTTCATTCGTAGCCACATGAACCTCCGAGTAATCCCACAGCCATACACCTGGTGTGAGATCAACATAGTTCAGAATCTTTATCATCACATTAAAAAAAATCTGGAGATTGATCCTCTGTCTCTTCCAATAAGACAAAATTGGATTTCTAAAAGCATATTATCGATGCCCACAGTGTTGTATTAGCCTGCCTAACTAAGCAGGTAATGAGATCGCCTTGCTCCATACTGCTCTCTTTAAAAAAATCTGCAGGATATCTCCATAGCCAGCACCGCGCCCTCTAAACATGACGTTACATTACTGAATCGGTTTCCGAAAAAAAATAAAAGGAAAGTCAGCACAGGGCTTGTCTTGCGTGAAGATATGGGTAATATATTACATGACCGGATGTTTGTATTATTCACGGCGGAGTATATTTTCCTTCATACGTATGAGATTTTTTATCACGTCCAAGGTGAATTCTATGCAATTGCAATTCTGTAGTTATCCGTTTATGCATTTTATAACCTCGGCTATCTGCGACAAAATCATCCTTTACGTGTGTTACATGTAACTGGAATCAAAATGCGTGCTCATGCCATTGCATTCCCATAACAAGAAGCTTGGGGATACCTTTCACGCAACTAAGAGTTTAACCATTCATCAGTTCTCAACCAAACATACTTCAGATGTACGCATTAAATACAAAGTAAGACGCTGATGAGACACACACAGTGAAGTGCGATATAATAAATATTGATAACTATATATATTTTTCAGAAATGTATTTTTTACTGTGTATATGAGAAGGCCATTGTGATTTTTGTGTTTCTCCCAAACCATGCCAAACCTAAACCTCCCGGAATATCCTGGCTCATAACAGAATTCATGATGCCCATCAGTCTTCACTAAAAAGACCAGCCGCAAAACGAAAACATGATCCACATTTTAGAGTGTGTGTATGAGGTGCTTTTCTTTGTATGCAGTTCCCTTTTGTCACCTGATGATTGATTTTGGTCTCATCTGACTACATCACACGATGACAAATGTAGCTGTAAAAGACGCCGCATTGTGCGAGATGCTCTCAGGAAGCATATCCCCCCCCCACAACACATCCAAGTAGTTTTTTGTTATGAAAGTGGCATTTAACAGTTGGTGGACAGTGTGCTAATGGGACCAAGTTTCCAACTGATTCAGACCTTTAAAACATGTTGTTATGGCTCTAAATCTGCTCAATGGTATTTGTACCTATTTTTCTGAAGTCCCGTTTTGTGAGCATGTAGACAGTATGTGCTTCCCCCACATTTGCCACACAGCTCTGTACTGTACTTAGCTAATAGCCATTCAGTTTGATTATTAAGGGGTTGACCTAGGGTGCTGCAAAAAGTAAGAAGTTAGCAGTATTCCGTGACCCTGTGACAAAAAAACAGCTTGTGGGTCAGACGGGGCAAGCGAACAGATGGGCGACGATACGGCAAATTACATCCGAAGTCAACATTGCTGTGCAGAATGCAACGACGCACCAATTATCAGACTTGACTGAGATATTCAAAGTGCGTGTCGTTCGCACAGAACGAAGAAATTGCGCCCGTGTCTAAAACAGGAGGCGGCTATTTCATGAGTCATAAGGCAGTGTTTCAGTGTCTACCCGTAAGTAAATGGAGACAGGCTTTAAAGGCAGCACACGTCACAGTGTTGCCAAGATACCGATATACGCTAATGTTCACCCACCCTAAAAGGCTGCACAGAGTAAAGTACGTTTGGAAGTGATGGAATGAGTAGTCGGTGACTACCAGCTAGTTCTCTTCAGAAATAAAATCCATCCATCCATTTTCTGTACTGCTTATCCTAGACCGGGTCATGGGGAGCCTGGTGCCTATCCCAGGGGTCACCCTGGATGGGGTGCCAACCCAACACAATTTAGAGATGTCAATCAGCCTACAAGGCATGTCTTTGGACAGGGGGAGGAAACCGCAGGACCTGGAGGCAGTAATCGAACCCCCAACTCTGGAGGTGCGAGGCAAATGTGCTAACCACTAAGCCACTGTGTCCCCCAGAAATAAAATCTGAAGTCAAAAACTAATACAAACCGCTCTCTTGCACTGGGACACATTTTGTCCAGACTGATTGTTGATGGAGTCTGCGTACAGCGTTAGAAGATTATTAGTAGGAAAACGAATTCAGCGTGTGGACACACTCTGCACCTCCAGCGAGCACAGGAGCATCAGGACTATACTGTCGAAGACCGGAAAAAAATTACCTAGGCAGATTCCTTTAGCAAAAGGCTGATGGAAGGATTATATACATATGCTATGTTCAGTATGAGCAGTACAGGACACTGACGAGGCTTTGATATGTGATATTTTCCTGACACACACCCAGGCCGCTGATACCCACTGAAATATAGCACAGTCTACCTGAAAATTGTTGCTGACCAGCTTCCTCCTTTCATATCTACAGTTTATCCACACTCGCATGCACACTTTCAGTGTGATAACTGACCATGCACAAGGCAAACAGCACATCGTCACCGCTTCACTGGCCTGCACACTAATTAGCTAACGTTCATAGCTACTAATCATTGCTCTGAGTGTTTTATTGTCTCGACCCCACCTCATGGATAATAATCTAGAACATCCCGTGTCCATAGGAGGTGTGAGTGCACTCGCACAAATATGACGCAGGATGGGGAGTGAATGTCTTCTGCCGAAAACCGACGGTGTCTTTGTGGTGTCCAATCAGAATGACTTCATACCTGAAAGTACACTCCTGGGCCAAAAAAAACCAGACCAAGCCCAAAATGGCAAAATATTAAGGTTTTAATGGTCTTAACAAATCATTGGTGAGGAAATTTAGCAAGAATGAAACAAATGCACTCCTGAGAGGTTCGTGTGCCAACGTTTACTCGTTTACTTTTACTGCAGTGAACTGTTTGGGGGAGGGGAAAGCTAGAAACAGGGAAATTCACTTATACAGTCGTGTTGTACGCAAAAGTAAAATCATGATAAATGTTTGATGTAAAATTCTAACTAACACATGTCTGGGTGTACAAAATTTAAATAAAGTTTAAAAAAAAAAAAAGCTGTCCACATATTTACATACAAGGATTAAAGATTTAAAGAAATCAAAGGGAAAAGTTCTCTTACCTTATCTGTTTGTTTAATTCTTGCAAATTTTCTGACCAATGATCTGTCGTTAGGGCGCTCGGTGGCTTAGTGGTTAGCACGCTCGCCTCACACCTCCAGGGTCGGGGGTTCGATTCCCACTGTGGCCCTGTGTGTGTGGAGTTTGCATGTTCTCCCCGTGCTGCGGGGGTTTCCTCCGGGTACTCCGGTTTCCTCCCCCAGTCCAAAGACATGCATGGTAGGCTGATTGGCATGTCCAAAGTGTCCGTAGTGTATGAATGGGTGTGTGAACGTGTATGTGATCGTGCCCTGCGATGGATTGGCACCCTGTCCAGGGTGTACCCCGCCTTGTGCCCGATGCTCCCTGGGATAGGCTCCAGGTTCCCCCGTGACCCCGAAAAGGATAGAAGATGGATATTATATATTATTATATATAAAGCAGCAAATATTATTGCTGATAATATCATCTGAAAGATCAATTCAGTTAGAAAAGAAGGAGAAAGAAGATTTATATATATATTTATATGAGAATGAGAGAAAGGAAGGAACCAATTTTTTAAAAAATGTTTATTTATTTTTTACAAATATCTATTACTATACAAAGTTAGAAGGCACATAAATGCGCAGGTTCCTTTTGACAGCGGTTCTCGGAGTTGTTAAAATACCGGCACGCTTCGGTAAATGAAGTAAAACGAGGACAGACATTTCAGGATAATGTCAGTCATTTTAGAAACATTTTCACAGGGTTTGAAACAATTTAGGTTCCTGCTAAACTACTATCCGATGGAAATCCAGCTTCTGCGTTCACCTGAGCTTAATCTTTAAGTTCTACAAATCGGATGTGAGTCAGTGTTGAATCACTCAAAAGTCAAACTGTATTCACAGTGAATGTTTCTTTTTTTTTCTTTTCCAGATTAAGGAAGTCAGTATATTTTAAGACTAGCTCAGGTGTCTAGAGCACGGGCACCGGCGTGTGTTAAACATCAAACCGTCTGTGCTTCAGAGTGTTTCAGACATCTCTGGACAAGACGGGCGCATCGAGGTCAGCGCTGTGCTGCTGGCGAGACGTAACCATGACCCGAGCGATGTCGTGAGCGAGCGCGCGAGATAGAGAGACTGAGAATGTCGTCGGCTGAGAACGACGCTTTAGGCACATGGGAAATGCGAGGAAATGAAGTTCTGAAATTCATTGATTTCAAAATGAGCAGCAGGAGGGAAATGAGAGAGAGAGAGAGAGAGAGAGAAAGGGAGGGAGAGAGCGTAAAGGAGCACTGAGTGGGTAGCAATGACAGCAGGTGATGAGGAGTGATGGGGTGAGCTGTTCGCTGCGCTTTTTAATAAAAGCGCACAAACTGTATAATATCGGATTTTTTACACAAGGCAAATGTGCAAAAAAAAAAAAAAAACAACAACCAGCAAATCAATTAAATCAATCAAAAATTTTCTGAAAAGGATTTGATAAGAGGTCCAATCTTACCCTGCGTACGCTACACAAAAGTCTCCGTACGTAGGGGACTGTGTATTCCAGCACCGCGTCGGTCGTGCCTTCGTCAGTGGACGTCCATGGACGTGCACAACACTTCCAGTCATTTTGAATTTGTTCATAAGTTTGGCAACTGTGTGTGTGTGTGTGTGATGTGCGCACCATGTTTCCTGTTGAAGTCCGTCGTAACCTTGCGACAGCTTCCCGATCCAGCCGCGAGAACGATTTCAATACGTACTTTTTGTCGAAAGCGTTCTTAAAGACTATCTGAAAAACAAAAATATTTATATAATATAAACTATGTATGAAAATTTGCTAAAAAAAAAAAAATTTGGTTTGCTAAAGAGGGTTTGTATGGAGACTTTCGGGACACCGTGTAGTTCATGTCTTGTTGGTGTGTAGCGACCACTACTGTTCTCGATTGTGGGCGTGGCCTGTCCAATTTTTCTTAGTTAGTTTTTTTTTGTGTGTTTTTTTTCCCCCAATGAGATGAACACTAAGACCTAAATTGACCTTCTAAAGCTATACTAAGGCACAAATGAAATGATACATTAATCAGTGTGAAAAGGGGTTGTTTTTATGGACTTATCTGTATTTAACCGATTGAATGAGTTTTTGCATGTCAAATATTAATTGCAGGTCGGAGCTAAAGTTGCGAGAGGTGAACTTAAGAAATGTTGGACCTCATGCTCCACAGGATTGGTCTGAGGAATCATTTGAGCCAGTAGTTTGGATTCGTCACTTTACAGCGGAATAAGCCGCACAATTTGCATAGAATTGAGATCAAATCAGTTCAAATGTCACTTGTCAGGTTGTGACGTTCTCGCCTGCTGATGAACTTATGGCTCCAAGCGGCACACGTACGTAGAAAATGAAAAGGGTCGCATGTTGCTTTGTTGCTCGCTCGAGTGAACGCAGGATTAGTCTTCAGTACTCCATTGAAACAGTCCTCTGACATTCGCTTGCTACTACAGATGATCACGCTATACCACCATACCGGTGCATCTTACTCTAATTAGAAGTATTTTTATTTAGTATTATATTATATACAGTCTGCCTTTAAAATCTGTCTGTGTAGAGTTTCCAATTTGACCTTCATATCCCACCCTGTCGTCTCTCTCTCTCTCTCTCTCTCTCTCTCTCTTGCTCTCTCTCTCTCTCTCTCTTTTGCACTCTCTCTCGCCCTCACTCTCTCGCTCTCTCTCTCGCTCTCGCCCTCTCTCTCACGCTCGCTCTCTCTCTCTCTCTCTCTCTCTCTCTCTCTCTCTCTCTCTCATGCTCTCTCTCGCACTCTCTCGCACTCTCTTTCGCCCTCTCTCTCTCTCTCACTCTCTCTCGCACTCTCTTTCACCCTCTCTCTCTCTCTCTCACTCTGTGTGTCGTGTGTGTTTACCCAGCGCCTGCTTCCTGTGCGTTGTTTTTTCTGGAGAATTGGTATCGCTATCATGTCTCTGACAGAATGAAGAGTGGTGTTGTCCTAAAACATTTGTTACACATGGCATATTTTTTTAACAAACTGCCTGGGTGCACTGATCCACTTTAAACTGCACATGCCTGTAGAAGATTAGTTTTTGGTGTACCTAAGATTAGTATGGTGTACTGCGATTACGAGGTGACTGCCGGAGTCTGCGAGAGAAAGGATGGCTGTAACGCCTCGAACCCATTTTACAATTTAAATGTAATAGCAGTATCTGAGCTCGGAGCATTGGCGGATAACTGATACTAAACCGATTCTGACATTCTTATAATAACTGCCCAGCTCTCTGCTAACTTCTGTTACTATGTGTTGCGAAACATCAGAGTCATGATGGTGGCGTGTTGGAAAACACGATAGCTGTGATCCACTGTGATACTGCCTTGAAGCTGAAACTCACCCATCGTGGTGTCCATCCATTAAATGGTTGTCACATATTGACTTAACAGCCTGTTTCGTTGAGTGGCTATGTTTGTGTGTTTGTTTTTTTTACAGGCAGAGATCGATTTTAGATGAAATATAAGGTAGACCGGTGTACACGCTCACATCTCGCCAAGCTAAGGCTCACTGTGAGCTACCCTTATAGATTTTTAGCGCTAGCTGTAGATATGAACTGACAACAGTGATTAGTATCTCCTCCTTCTTCCTCCTCAGCATCAGCACAAATGACTAAAGCCTCACCCCGAATGTCTCCTATTAGCCGTTGGATGGCCATGTGACCTTTCTCAACTGATGAATTCAACTGGAATTTGTATGCATTGACGTGCGTTGGTGAATGTTGTTGTGTTTGCGGCCAAACGTTTGTAGACACCTGCCCATCACACCCATATGTGGATTGTTGCCACAACGTTGGAAGCACCCGAAAGTCTTGAATGTCTTTGTATGCTGTAGCATTAAGATTTCCCTTCACTGGAACTAAGAATCCCAAACATGGTCCAGCATACAGTAACACTGCCTTTGTGCACACAGCGAGCTCCATGAAGACATGGTTTGCCAAGGTTGGAGTGGAAGAACTCGAGTGGTCTGCATCTCAATCCCACAATCCGCCTGTAGGTTGACCCGGAACACCGACTGCACACCAGGCGTCCTCGCTCGACATCACTGCCTGATCTCATTAATGCTCTTGTGGCTGAATGAGCACAAATCCCCACAGCCACGCTCCAAAATCCAGTGGAAAGCCTTCCCAGAAGAGTGGAGGTTATTATAATAGGAAAGTGGGACTAAATCTGGAATGTGATGTTCAACAAGCACATATGGGCGTGATGGTCAGGTGTCCACAAACCTTTGGATATTGAAATCAAATGCAACAGATGTGTTTTTGACAGACAATGAAGAGTCCTTGTGAATGCAGCCTCAGTGTTTGGCTCTCATATCATGGAATGACTAGCTGAATATAGCAGTTTATATGAACCATCTCGTGCGAAAAGCTATGAAGATTAGGACAGGGTGATGGGTTTCGTTTCAAGCCAAATAAATGGTATAAATAAATTGTTGGTGGTTGGGGGGGTTTGTATACAGTATCTTGTTGGGACCAGTATCTTGTTATTAATGTAATTATCAACATTAATAATTCTAATAATAATAATGTCAATAGAAGGTCCTCGTGAACGAGTGTGAGATATCTTGTATGACTGGCCTGTCTTTCTGGTTGTTGTAATGGGTAGTGAATGGCACTGGGTGCTTACCACAGTACGTGAGGCCAGAGAAAGTGTGCATGACAAAGTAAATCAAACCCCTTTCTTTCTGTATGTTGGTGGGTTTTTTTTTTTCTTCTCCTTTTCATCTGTCTGTCTCTTTTGCTTTCATTCTCGCTCCGTGTCACCATGAAAACCAGTCTGGCATACAGACTGCTGTCTACCGTTGTCAGTTCTAAGCTGTCGATGTACCATGTAATGGACGTGACACACCAACAGTATTGAAGATAATGATAAGATCATCATATACACATGTACAAAATACATATTCACACACGGCATCACACACATACAGTACACCACGCTGAAATGCTTCGCAACGGTTGAAGTGTCCAGTTGACAGGAAATTCACCTCTTGTTAGTGAGAGAGAGCTGAAACTGTGATTAATTGTGTGTTTATTTTCAAGGCAGGTAAGTGTGTCTGGATAAATTTAGCCATTCTGGAGATCAGGGGACTTGTCCAATTAAACCAGGGCAGTGAGGCGGGGGAGGACTCGCTTGGGAACTTGGGAACCACAAAGTCGCAGACTTTAAAAAAAAAATGAGGGAAGTGTGTGTGTGTCTGTACTCGTGGATGCATTATTATGTTAACCTACTTGTCCTCAAGTCCTTAAAAAGTCTTAATCCATGTGAAATTGCATGTTGTCAGCGTTGAATTTAAATGATCTTTTGTTTTTAGGCCATTTTAATTTGTTGCGTTTTTATTTGAATCTCTTCCGAATACATTACGTCACACACCCTGGATGACGCGGCGTCACGCGGATGAGTCAGGAGCATGGGTCTGTCTCAATCAGCTCCCTAGGTTGTGAATCAGTATATCGTGTACTGTACATGAGTTCTGGCACCGGTAAGGTCCCTGGCTCGTTACACATTCGGACACTTGATTGCTCAATTTCTGGCGACGTGAATATTTAATCGCACGCGTTTCTGTCATAATATGTCAAGCAGGATGGTAGGCTAGGTAGTGGGTTAAAAAAAAAATCATTAAACACTTAAAAGTCGTTCGATTCGACTTTTAAACTGTATATAGAACATCAAATAAAGTAAAAAATCGCTAACGTAAGTAATCATTTGAGAGATACAACAATAATACCTAGCTACTTACAAATTGTAGTTTTTTTTGTTGTTTTTTTTTAAGCCGAGAGGCTTCAGAAAACAGGATTTCATTTCCGGTAAGGGAACATAAGGTTCTCGCGATGCATTGTGGGATTTTTAAGGGAGCGAACGTTCCAGGGCACTAGAAGGATTTCCCGATTGAGACAGCACTTAAAATGGCCGACTTCCTGAACATTGCCCTGAATACTGAACTAGGGAGCTGATTGGGACATGCCCCATGTGTCCAACCTGCCTGCTGGCAGAATAGTACAGGATAAATACATCAAGTCACACTTGAGTAGTCTGACACATAGACTTATTTATTATTATTTTTTTTGCTTGTGTCAATTATTTTAAAGTGTTTTTAGATTTGGAATATCACCACTGGCTCACATACAGGCTTGAAAAAGAGACCCTTTACATCAACACTGAGAAATATCAGAGAATCACATCCATGTCGTATCTCTGGCTAGTCTTTGGCTATAATCTGTGCCTAATATCTAAAGAATTTTGTGTATTTGCTGCCCAGAGGAATCCCATATTAAGTCTTTACATGGAGACATATACACTATATGGCCAGAAGTTTGTAGACGCCTGCCCATGTGAATCTTCCCCAAACTCTTACCAAACTGGTGTGGTCGAATGAGCACAAATCCCCACAGCCACACTCCAAAATCCAGTGGAAAGCCTTCCCAGATGAGTGGAAGTTATTATAACAGCAAAGTGGGACTAAATCCGGAATGCGATGTTCAACAAAGTATGGGTGTGATGCTCAGCTTTAAGGTTGAGTAAACAACTAGAAAGTGCATACATTTTTTATACGTTTTTAATTTACCTGCCCAGATACCAGTTTAACTTAAATTGGCTAAAACATTTAAGTTACAGCGCAGATGGAACACACATTGCAAGATCTGCACGAAACAAATCAACGTTGAAATGAATTGCAGATTGATCGCTTGCGTAATGTTATCTTGTAGCTTTCAGGCTTAATTGCTTTCAGGATGTAATGTTACTCAAAGCCTTACAGTTAGAAATGTATGCGCTGCTTTTAAAAAACCTCTTTCTATAGACGGCAAGGCGTGCTGGAAAATGACACCTACAAACTCTATTTATTTATTTATTTTGCGATTACAGACATGCTCCTGAGTATGTGATTGGACAGTGCTTGCATTTGAGTGTGGCACGACTGCAGCACATTGATGAAAGTGAAACGCAACACTCTGGGGAGTAACATGCGCTTCTGACACAAAAGGACATCGTTTAATTCTTCAACACGCAATAGTACTCTGATTGGTTTACACTTATTAAGCACTGTAAGTGGAATGAAATGAAGGCTCTGCTTTTTCAGCAGATAACGTTTTCGGCATGTCACGAGTAGCACCATACAGTTTGTGTATTGTATTCCGTGTCTTTTGGGACCCGCTGGTGGGAAATGCGATTTGCGATATGAGAAGTGCTAGACACCCTGTACAAGCCCCGATCTTGGTTCTGCTAGAAACAGCAAGGTTTTCTTTTATTCCATGAGACCTGAAACTAGAACACATTATTAAAGGGGTCATGTAGCAGAAACTGTTCTAAAAAGCACTGAACTAAATACAACTAACACCTGCAGCCATAGTAAACCCGGCGCAGTGGATATAGAGGCGCCTGTGTCTTCCATGACTGTTTTATTTCATTTAATGGCTTTTACACATTAAGTGAAGTGAAATGCATAGCTGGAGGTTAAGATGACATCACAGCTGTCTGGTCCCCCCCCCCCAAACAATTGATCTAGGAAACAGACATTAGATTAGCATGTTTCCCCACATGGCCTTCCCCTTAATGGATCTGCGAGTACCATTCTGCTTTAGGCCCCAACTTTGCTTCTCCCTTAACCTCCAGTCAAGCCCTGGGAACCTGAAGTACACTGCGTGTTCCATCGGCAGAGATAAGCCAATTCATTTCTAAGCGAATAAACATAGCGAATGATCATAATTGAAAACAATCACAATGTCTATGATCGCCCGACGCTAATAGGGTCGTAAACAGTCAAGTACGGCTTAATTTTCAGACTCGTTTTACCCCGCAAAGGGGAGTTGTGTTCTGCAGCATTGCAGCAAATTGAAGTAATGTCTATGGCTTTGTAGAGGCCGTGTGCTCTCTTCTCCGCTAATTGGGTTGAAGTGTGCCAAAGCCTGGTGATGTAGAATAGTGTTTGCGTAATGCAGTAGATGGCTGGAGAGGGAGAGAGGTGTAGATAAAGATGCCTCTTTACAACTGCTGGCACACAGAAAACCTCCGCTTATGTACATGAAGGTAAACACGAGCTCATCATCATCATCATCATCATCATCTCTCTCTCTCTCTCTCTCTCTCTCAAACACACACACACACACTCGAATGTGTTTCAAATGTCTCTGGTTTTTAAACTTACCCTCACGTAACACCTGTTTTGTGCTCAGTACAGTTTACCCACCCGACCTCCATGTCCTTTTCATGTGTTACTTTTGTATGGATAACAAAAGCAACACATTTCTGCCTCCCCCTGCTCCAGTGCCTAAGAAAAAGGAGCAGACAAATCTAAGAAAGCAATTTAGTTTTCAATTTCCTGCAGGCCTGTGCTGAAGCAGTTATAGCGTTCGCAGTTCCCAGAGGAGCAGGGCTGGGCGGAGGAGAATTAGGCCGCGCTCTCCTTGGACTAAAATAGCACATATGTCTGCGAGGACTGTTCAACAATCAGGCAGAAGAAAGAGAATTATTCTCATTTGCGAAATCAGCCGAGTTAAAGCCGCCTGTTTTAGTGCGGAGGTTTTCTACCAGTATAGGTTACTGGTTATTGAGTATAATCCCCGTTGATGTATTAAAAGAAAAACAGTGGTCAGAGATGTGTGCTTGTAACCTCGAAGCTAAATTATTTAGAAATCTGGTCAGTATTATTTGAGATGCAGTGGGTTGTTGTTGTGAATCTTAGCTTGGTTTGTACTCAGATCTGTAACACATCCTCGTTATACGTACCGAGAACGCACTGAGATACAATATAGCTTTCAACAGATTGTGATACTTATGTCTGTCCTGTTAACGTAACATGGGAATGCCAGTGTGCTTTGATGATGTTTTTGGGGGGGGGGGGGGGTTGGGCAATGATGCCAAAGGTTCAGACACCAGGTGTACTAAGCATGGCAGTTATGCTGCTTTGAAGACGCACACATCAAGCATATTTTTTCATCTGCCACTTGCTGTGCATAATTTCTATTAACATTTTAAAAAAACAAACAAAAAAAAAAAACAGTAATATAGGGCTCCCAGGTGGCACAACCTGCCCTGTCTTTGGTAAATCGCGTGGGTGGCTGTTATATGATACAGTCTGGCCCATAAGTGTTTGGACAGGGGAATAATTCTCACAATTCTCTGTACACCACTACAATGGATTTGAAATGGAGCAAATAACGAGAAAACAGGCCTCACGTCTGCATGAAACGGTTTACCAGTCAATTGTCCGATTAACTGTCGAGTCTGTGAAAATGGAGGGACTCTGTAAATGAATGGATGCGTTAAACCCTTTGAATTAAAGCTGAAAGCCTACACTCTAATCACATCTCGATTGCTTCATTACTTCATACAGTACAGAGGCAAGTTGAAGAAACGTGTGTCACTGTCCAAATACTTATGGACCCGACTGTTTATATAAATTGATTATAGTCAGGTCCACGGATAATCGGACAATGACAAATAATAATCGTGATGGCGATCATAAAAAATGGGGGTGGGGAGGAGGGGCACATTTGCCTTACACCTCCGGGGTTGGGGCTTCAAATCCCACCTCCACTCCGTGTACGTGGAGTTTACATGTTCTCTCCGTGCTGTGGGGGTTTCCTCCATACGTCCAAAGGCACGTGTTGAAGGCTGACTGGCATTTCCAAATTGTCCCTAGTCCATAGCGAGCAGGGACACACACATGGTGTCCTCCTCAAGGCCTGGGAAAACTTCAAATCGCTTAAAACAATAAAACAGAAAACAAACTCAGCAAACGTACAAACGGCACACGTGCAACGCAGAAAAAAAGTTCAAAAGAAAACGTTATTATTATTTTAGCTGTCTACAACATTATATCGGAGTTGAAATTAAGTAATAAATATGAGAATATGAGCGTATTTACATCCAGACCGGGAGAAGAGTGTAGGAATTACTGCACTTTTTATATAATTGTACTTGTGACCAAAAGTAATTGGACAATTGGCTGCTCAGCTGTTCCATGGTCAGGCGTGTGTTATTCTCTCATTATTTCGCTTACAAGTAAGCAGATAAAAGGTCTGGAGTTGATTTCAAGTGCAGATTCCAAATGTTTCCATTTGGAATCTGTTGCTGCTCAAAACCACGGAGACCACATTCGAGTTTGCCGAAACAACAGCCCGTACAGTTCTGGAACAACGTTCTATAGACAGATATGAGAAAGATCAACTTGTGCCAGAATGATTTGAAGAGAAGCAAATGGAGAAAGGAAGGAACCGTCCATGCTCTGAAGAATAGCAGCTCATCTGTGTTGTGGTGTGGGTATGTATGGCTGCTTCTCTTTATTGAGTATTTTATGATGTGACTGGTGATAAAAGCAGCAGGATGAATTCTGAAGTGTATAAGGCTATATTGTCTGCTCACATTCAGCCGAATGCTTCGAAACTCATCAGACGGTGCTCCACTGTACAGATGGACAATGGCAGGACTTCGAAAGCAACCCGAGAATTTTTTTTTTTTAAGGCAAAGAAATGAAATGTTCTGCAATGCCCAAGTCAAGCATGGGACCTGGATCTAATTGAGCATGCATTGGAGGGAAAACTACAAGCAAAACTCCCCAAGAACAAGCAGGAACTGAAGACAGTTGCAGTAACTGCAAATGCAATCATTTTCTAAGTTTGACTGTTTTTCGAATGGAGTGTCAGATTGTTTTGCAAATGCCGTACTAAAGCCTTTCTCCTTCTTCCGTGAGTGTTGAAACGTAAAGCTCTGCAGTGGGTAAAAGATTTTTTTCATCAACATAATCGACACTGCCCTCGCGTCTGTTCAAATTCGGGCTTGCTGCTGCTTCAGTAAGTAATGTTTACGCCAGCATCGTTTCATTAGATATAACGTGTAAATGATTTAATACTTGCTAAAGTGTGTGGCTTTAAACTTTTATTTGACTTTTATTACCTCAGTGATGCAAAAAACTATCAGGAATAGCGGTTTCTCAGTTCAAATGTTCCGGCATCAAGAGCCCTTCTCTCTCACATTTACTACTAATGCTACTCTTCTTCCTTCCTGCTTTTCCTTCAGTGCTTCTATATTGCTTGAACCGATACTCTTTCTTGTTGTCGTTCTTGTTCTCTCTCTCTCTCTCTCTCTCTCTCTCTCTCTCTTACACAAACACACTCTTAGCCCACGTCATTCAGATCTATGAACATCCATTAGCAACCATCTGTTACCACCTGCAGCAAAAGCCATTACACCTCTCTCCACCTCCAGTGTGAGCGTCTCTCTCTCTCTCTCTATCTCCCTTTTGCTTCTCTCTCTTTTGCCTTGCCTCCTACCCACACCCTAATCACATACACCGCGCACACCCAGCTGCACATTATGCTCATTCTCCTATTAAAAGCACCAGGCAGATAAACATGCTGATGAACCCTCCGGCCAAAGGCAACGCGCTTCTCAACGCAAGAACCAGGCACGTCTCATTTTTAAGTCTGTTTTCACCAACTGGCCTCTGGTGTCATCTCTCTCAATTAAATCTGGCTACAGCTTTGAAAATCATTACCGATTAATGTAATCTTTTATTATTATATATATATTTTTTTATTTATTACATTTTTGTCTATTATGAAGTCCTGCAAATCCTAAATAGTGCAATCTCATTATCACATGTGCCAAACCGAGACGGACGTACCGCGTCTTTCCGAATTGCGTTTTTACACGATGCATGATGGTAAAAGGCACGAAAGCATCCTCCATCTAATGCAGTCCAGTTCATAATGCATACAGTATGTGTCTTTTTGCCATTTTTCTTTCATTTTTGTTTTTCCTTCCTAGCGTTTGAACTGGTTAATACTTGTAGCCGTTTAATTCCGCTCAGACACTCGAGCAAGATGGGACAGGTTAGGATTAAGTCACAGCGAGGGGAATGAGGAAGCAGGAGGCAGGCTTTGGAGAGAGCGATTTTACTGAGAATTTTTATAGTGAAGAGCTTTGCAGCGCTGTGTTTAGCAAACTCAACTTTTTTTTTTTTTTTTAAAGAAAACTACATAAAAATACATCACAACGTTTCCTTTGTCATCAGTCAAGATCACTGTCCACGCTCTGCCATCAGATCCCTCTGTTTTGGATGAAAAAGACTCTCCCGAGACCTCATCTTTTCAAACCGCTGCTCATAGTGCGTCACAGTGCAGTGTAGCACACTAGGATTAACGGGCTATCTGCCCTCTTCCACATACACGAGCTCACAAAAGCCCACGACTGATTAGTGTCGCTGTGATTGACGGGGAAATGCCGTCCGTCCTACCCAGAGATTGGTACAACCAAATCAATATATTTTTTTAATTACTTGAACTCTTTCAAGTAATAAAAACCCACAAATACGTTTTCTAATGTAAATGTAATAATTCATGCAGTATGCGTGGTTACCATGGTTTCAGTCTCCAGATCAAGCACTCCTCCTAAACCTACATTCAAATTGTCAATAACAATAAACAGTGATGATTATAGATTAGCGGTCATAACTCAAAGGTCTTTTTTGTTTGCAAACAAAAATTTTCAGGCTTTGTAATACCCATTACATCTACACAGGATTATCCTCGAGTTCTTTCAGGACATTGAGAGTACCGGAGGAAAGGTTTTGTTTAATACTATTTGATACCCAAGACTTTCAGACAAATGAGAACTCCATATTCGACACGCGTAGACAAAACCACAACACATGAGAGTGAGAACCCTTTTGTCCACCCAGAAGTGGTTCCATAAATAGCTTCTGAACGTCAGGCTTGACAGCGAACTGATTGTCGAACATCCAACTCATCAGGAAAATGACTCTCATGCTTTTCTTCAAATCCTTGCGCGTCTCCATTTCCAGTTTGCACGCATAACCATTCTGTGAATTCTCATCCATTACATCGGGCTTTTGAATAGGCCTTCGGGTTTTTTTTTTTCTTTTGGAAGCTTTTCGATGTACACTTTTTGCGCCTTTTCAGCGGCAGCCTAGCCGCATCCAGCACAATCCCTCATTAAGATGACTGTTCAGGACAATGCACGTGTGTCTAAGGAAGGACGTGCCAGGCTTTCAGGCACTTGCTGTTAATAGCTGCGCGGCACTCTTGACGAGGACCAAAATGGCTCCTGCGCTCAAACTGCTTGTTCACGTAGCATCTGCTCCGCTCCTTCCCTCATTCCTATGGAAGAGGAAGACAAAGGCAGGAAATTGACTTTTTTTTTTAACCCAACCCCTAAAGAAAAGATGCATAAAAAGATGTATTAAGCCGTGCATCCCTCTGTTCTCCATGTCTGTATATTTGAGCGAGTGAGAGAGAGAGAGAGAGAGAATTGACAGAGCTATTTTCCTTACATTTTTTGAAATGGTATTTTTTTTGCCATGTTCTGTTTATGGATGTGGTTAGGAATGATTCACTACTTTTGTCATCTTGTTGTTTTGCTTGCCTGCAGGCTACAATTGAAGGAGGTTATTTTGTTTAAAAGGGGGGCTTTTAAGAGCATGCTCCTCTGCAATCTGACAGGATTTCTTGTTGGCACCTTGTACGACCTTGGATAGTAACAGCCAGCATATGCGGCATGTGAACGAAAAGCAGCAGCAAAGAACGGCGAGAGATGAAACGACGTCATGAAGGAAATTAGCGTGCGCGTGCGTGTGAAATAGCCTTGACCACTCTAACCAGACCATGCTCTCCGTGTTGACCTCTAATCTGAGTGTCCGAGGAGTGACCCAAGATAGCTCTGCTTCACTAGAAACTGTGAAGATAGAAGGATTTCATTAATTTATTTATTTATTTTAACCAAGCCTTCATATACCGAAGCCAACAGGAGGAGATAGTGGGCTGTAGCTTTTCTCAGACAGTCCTCTCTCTCTCTCTCTCTCTCTCTCTCTCTCACACACACACACACTGACTTTCATGTTGGGGAGGTATATGAAGAGCAAACGGCTTCGCCACAGGGTTGGTCACGGGCAAACAGGCTCGTTGATTTGCGTTTGAACAGTTGAATTAAAGTGGCTATGTGACAGGAACGTGCGTAACACACAGAAAACCAAGTGCTCTACCAATACCCAAACGCCAAAGAACTGCCTCCAGTCAAAAAAGGGGAAAGAATGGACTCCTGAGAATAAAACCTTTTTCCTTTCTTTCTTTCTTCCTTTCTTTCTTTCTTTCTTTCTTTTTAACAAGCTGGGATCGGTGTTAGCCTGGAAAGCGAGCTGTCACAAGCACAAAGAGCTGATAGGAGCCATCATTTCTCTATTATGTGTGTGACAGCTCAGTTCTCAGGCTTAAATGTGCATTGTACATCGAAGGGGGGGAAAACAAGGTGGTAAGTCCACTGTATAATTTGTTATAAAGATGAGTGAAAAGATCAAGAGTGGGTTCCTCTGTTTAAAAGCAAAAGCGATTAGTCACTCAGGGCGGTAAGAGTAGCTGGTAAGTGTTTGTTTCTTGATTTTTAGTTGAAGCTAGTTTTAGCATCAGGTGTCGGATAGAAGCTGTAGCTGCGCTTCCTTATTGCTACGAGCTGTTTGCTAGATTAAAGCAAATTCAGGTATTTGTATTCGGTTCCGGTCGGGAGTCGCTCGTTCACGCTATTAGACTTTGTTTTGCTAATTAAAGAGAAGTCTCCAACCTGAAATGTTCTGCATGCACACTATACTTACCTAGGTACCCCGTAAAAAAATAATAAACAAGTAAATAAAAAATAATAAATACATTCTATAGAGCATTTCATTTGATGCACTGAAGACTAGAATGGATACGAGTCCGAAAAAATGTTGACAAGCTGTCCGGGCAGTGGTGGCTCGTGGTTAAAGCGCTGGGTTAACTGAACAGAAGATTGAGGATTCGAGCCCCATTATGTCCAAGATGCCACTGATTGGTCCTTGAGCAAGTCCCTTAACTCCCTCTGCTCCAGGGTGCTGTATCAGGGTGCGCTCTGACCACAACCTCCTGACAAGCTGGGATATGCGAAGAACAGAATTTCACTGTAATGTATATGTGACAAATAAAGGCTTCACCTTCTATCTTCTTCTTCTATTCTAAGAGAATATCTCCACAATTATGTTGTTTTTGTTGTAGATATACGGTTGTATTGGTGTATTGCACTGTTTCTCAACCCTAGTGGTCAGGGGTGTAATTGCAGGGGGTCCGTAGGAAAGTTTTAAAAATGTTTAATTTATATATATATATATATATATATAATATATATATATATATATATATATATTTTAAATATATATAAATATATATATATATATAATATAAAATATATTTATATATATATATATATATAATTTTTTTGTTAAATGTATCAAAACATATTCAAATGAGATATTTTTCAAATTTAGTTATTCGTGTGCATTCGCAAATATCACGTTAGCTGAGCTGACGATCGTTCATTGATGAATTTATTTAAATTTATTTACAAATGAAATGATAATTTGCAAAAACCCATGAGTGGTAGAGAAGTTCAAGTGTCGCATTGATGGATAAAATAAACAAAGGATAATTCAGAGAGTCAAATTAAATGTCACACCAGAAATAACATGTAAAAAAAAAAAAATAGTTTTGATTAAATTTTTAATGTTAATATTATTCATGTTAAATATTAATAAAATAAAGCATCATATATAGAAATGACTGTTTAATATATAGCCTATAATTGTTGTGGAGTGAGGGGGTCCTTGTGGATTGTTCGAAATATGCTAGGGGTCCAGAGCTCACAAAAGGTTGAGAACCACTGGTCTATTGGATAACACTGCAGGACCGGTACAAAAAGCTCTGAAACACCAGTTTTGATTTCAGGAGCTGTTTAAGGAAAGATAGGTGTTCACTGCTGCATATTCTGTACTTACAGCATTATGCATATTTCATCTGCTCTTTGAGAAAAGATTTCCATATTTCTGCCTATAAGGTCATGACACCAAAAAGGACAGAATATCTTTTATTGCACCTTATGTAAAAGGAGTGTAATTGTAATATTTGCTAGATTTTTTAGGAAACCCTATGAGTGCGTCATGACACCACGATGATGTGAATTGGCGGTATGGCGGTTGACTATGGCGATATGACAACTCGAGATTAAAATCGACAGAACGCAGTATTTATAAGTGTTACCAAATAGTTTATGGCAAGCCAAGAAATCAGTCCTTTGCTCTTAGAGCACCTAAAAAAGAACGTCTCCAAGAACTTATGTAAAGATGAAAAAGCCAAAGAGAAGCCAGATCGATTGCACTGGCATGCTCCAGCAAATTGTTCAAACGAAAGAGCCTGCCATAGTGGACATATTTTTATTAAAATATATATATATATATATATATATATATATATATATATATATATATATATATATCTCTCTCTCCCTTGATGTGATTTATTATTCGGAAATCTTGCTTTCTGAGCGTGAACGTCCTGAACGTTAGCGTCACGTGAACTCCCTGAGGGACGTGCGTCTGTCTCAGACACATTCGTGGTGTGTCTCGGTACAGACGCATAATCTTTCACTCGTTCCCTCTTATCTCCTCAACTGGCCGTTCTCCTGTTCACGCCTCCACCGCTGGCACCGCGTGTCCTTTGGGACTGCGGCCTCTGAATCATCACTACCTCTTTCCCTCACCTTTTCCACTTTTTTTTTTTTTTTTTAAAAAAAGAAAAAATGTATTCCAGTATTCTTTTTGACTTTGGACTCACTTTGATCCTGCTGCTCAGATGTACAGCCTGTGCTGTTTCAAATGAATTATTCAAATAGTAGACAAGACATCGGCGGATGAGAAAATACACTACATAATATACGTTTTGAGTGACGAAACATGTGTGCACCTCATACTGGCTGGAAGAAAACATGCATTGTTTTGGAAGTGAGGAATTGCTGCCAGGTTCCAGAATGGACGTCGTGGTGTCCGAATGCAATTGCAAAACGTCTCGTTCAAGAATCACAGGCCTTGTCCATACAGGAGCAGAGGTCAGATCACAGAGCAGGAAGTCAGGTTAAACAAGTTTAATGTATAATCATAAATCAAACCCACAGGTGAGGATCTAGACTTAGCAAGGACTAGAAAACGGAGGTCAACTTCGGAAAGTAGGAAAGTGGAACTTAGACTGTTGTTAATTGAGACATTTTAGCTGTACTCATGTTCTACGCACGTGAATCGAAGCGGGTTTTCTCTGAATGTGCTTTCGGGGTGATGGTTTTGGTCATATTTATGCAGAACTGTAGACAATTCTAAAGGGTTCACAAACTTTCGAGCACCACTGTAGCATGTGACTAAATGTAACTGCATTCATTATAAACTGAAGGCATCATTGATACAGTGCGAACATTCAATAAGGTTGCCATGTTTGAGATCCTAGCCATTCTTTAATATGTTGGGCTATTATTTTGGATTACCAAATTGAGGAACCGTGTAATGCACTGTGCAGGGCTACTGCTGGAGCTAGCATCATCGCATAGCCTCTCCATCCCATCATACACGAGCTCACAGTCCGAGCGCATTTCCACGTCCTGCCTGCAGTTTTGACAGCTTGTCATTTTGAGATGGCATCACACAGCGTGAAGACCCGACCTCCATATTGATTGGCAGTTGTTGTTGTTTTTTTCTGATGGTGTGATGGGTCTGCATGTGTGACAGGTGTCTTGGAGCACACTGCAGGTGTGGATGGGAAAGCTTTCCTTGCGTCGAACTGTCGTATTGCAGGTGTGTGTGTGCGTGTGTGTGTGTGTGTGTTTTGCCACACTTTCCCGCAGGCCTAACAAATGGGGGAAAACGCTGAAGCGGCCTCTGATGGGCTGATGGTTATGCCCATGTAATAGCAGAAAAGCCTGAAGGAGAATCACCAACTTTGACTTTGGGAAAATAACCTTCAAGAACATGGCGCATGCGCCGCCTGCGTCTTCCCTCCCTCGCGTTCTCCTCCTCCCTCTCTTGAGATCTCTTGCTTCAGTAATCCAAGTGGCTCGAGATAAAAGGCTGTGGCGTCGGCGCCACTGTCTTCACACCTTTTAATACAAATTAATCCCCCGTATTGATTACAAACATACAAGCTTATGTGCGGCTTATCAAAGTAAGCCTGCACCTGAGGTAAACCATTCCGCCTTCTCTGGCCTGCTCTGCATACCCCTTCTTGGCACTACATTTCCCAGCATTCACCAGGGTTGTTTTTTTCTCTCGGTGTTGTATTTATTTAATACTGTGTTTTTAATATATGAGCGCATTAGCTGCTTTTGATTAATTCTAACCTCCCGACGCAGCGCTAGTTCATAACCTCCCGGTGAGCTTATGTATTATAGAAGTTATATAATATGATTAATGTTGTTTGAGTGCGTATGCAAGGCTGCGTGTGCGTCTGTGTTTACATAACCCCTCACGCCATACTATCCTGATTTGCCCTATCTCCCGACCTTGTGCCGTGCTTGCCGTCACTCTGCGCTTGTCTGTAGTTACCCAGATTATTACAGCTATCAGATCTGTGTTAAAAGAACCTCTCAGTCAGGGGAAGAACGATAGAGAGGCTTTGTTCATCACTCGCGAACATAACAGACTCACTTTTCTCATTCAGGTGCTTATTCATTCTCATTCTCTGAAACGGAATAGTAGAATAAACCATGTTTAATGAAGATTCTTAAACTAGCTTTAAAACAGAGTTGTTGGGTTTTTTTTTTTTTTTTTTTTTTAAATCCGAGAGCAACACTTTATCACAAATCCCGCTGGTAGTGTTTTTGTTGTTCCACCCTAGGTTTCATTCGGCTCTTTTCATCCTCGCTAAATGTAATCTGTTTGGCTTTATTAATGTTCCTCAGGTCCAGCTGTGCTCACATCTCTGACCTTGTCTGTAAATATCAGCAGTGACACAGCCAAACTACCAAGGGTCTCTCTCCCTCCAAAACAAGCACGGTATAATCTAAAGCAGGTCCGTAGAAAAGGTTAAATCTAGCAAGCTAATGTGTTCTTCAGTTGCTTTTTGCTTCACCGGTTCTATATAGAGCAAGTCGAACGACTTTACAACGCTAGAACCAGTTCCCATCCCTTGTTTACGCTTGTGGGAAAACTTTTCTCTTTTTTTCTTCTTCTAAGAGTGTATTATTAAATTATTAAAGGGATAGTTCACCCAAAAATTTCAATTCCGTCATCGATTACTCACCCTCATGTCGTTCCAAACCCATAAGACTTTGGTTCATCTTCGGAACACAAATGAAGACAGATTTAATGAGATTTCTGTTCCTCGGTTTATAGTCCAAACTTTCAAGCTCCAAAAAGTTTCATAAAGGCATGGTAAAAGTAATCCATGTGACTCCTAATTTTATGAAGCGATACGAATGCTAGCTGAACATTCAGAACTAGCTAGTGAACATTAGTTAGAGAGAGAGTTCGCCCAGGTATTAACTCAGGATTCGTTGCAGAAACAATTTGATGCGCTGTACATAACTCTCATACGCTTGCCATATGTATTCATTTGATTGTTTTATACCAAGGCGTGAGGTATTTTTGGATAACCGCACGGCTCAGGCAGTAGTTCCGACTGTAACAGGATGCGCTCTTTCGAATACGTTATTGTTTCTATGGTAACAGCCCGTACACAGGAACTTGTATGGCGGACGCTCTGCATAATTATAGACTCTTAATAATGAAGAGGTTTAAATACAAGGTTGTCGTTTAACAATGAAAAATGTGTAAATGTTGGCGTGGTGATGTTCTTTGTTAGGAGGTGTTTATTTAACGTTTATGGAAGGAGTCTTGGGTGTCGGTGCTTTTTAACAGGAACAGTGCTTTGTAAAGTTGTCAGGACAGAGGAGTTTATGCTTTCAGGGTTGTTAGTAACATGACGAGCTGTGGTTTTTGAGGGAGAGAGAGAGTGTGTGTGAGAGAGAGAGAGAGTGTGTGTGTGAGAGAGAGAGAACAGATGCGGGTGAGGGATAAACTGTATTTATTGTTGCTGAAACATGAGTGCTAACAGGAGCTGCCTTGTCTCACGGATGTTCCACAACATGAAATCTATCTGTTACTCATTAATAAGCATTATGCATTGTTCATTAATAAATGTCATATCGTAATAAGCAGAATAACACACTTCGGACCGTGCTGTTTTACAAAATGAATACGCTTTGGGGCGTATTACACCGCCTCAGCATATATTATCTTCTTATAACGGCACAGTCCATCGTCTGCTATTAACTAACTGGACCAGTCAGTGGTAGTAACTCAAATTAGCCAACTTTCACTGTCTTGTTGCAACTCATATAATCATATCATCATACAAGCCTTTCTAAAAGGGACACGCTGTTGTAGGGTTCGATATAACACCTTTAAGAGTGGGAAAATTGAAGCACGTTTAGGGTACTGGAGAGTGTATCTAAAATCGACACGTGCTTTTTGCTTCATTATGAGAGCTGTTCTACGTTTTGGAAAATACACGGACGGTTTGCCCTCGTAGGTTTTATTTTCTCGGCCGTAACACCTGCAGTTCGACGGCATCCTTCGCCGGTAAATGGCAGTGTCACTGGAGAAACTGAATCAGCTGCTGTGTCGCTAGCAGGATGAAAGCTGCTGACAGTTGAGTGTATTTAATGTGTACTGAACACACACAGTGTGAAACTGAAAAGGGTTTAAAGTTCTTTCTGGCTGCGTCCTTGTCAGGATCAGCCAGGATGTTTTATTTATTGAATAATTAAATAAAAGGATGTAATGATCAGTAAGCTGTTTATGTTTCAAAGCCATGTGTCTGTGACTATGAGCTTATTGTGTTCTTACACAACAGAGTGGTTTAATTGGCTGTTAGATTTGACTTGTATCAACCCTTTATATATATATATATATATATATATATATATATATATATATATATATATATATATATATATATATATATATAGTTTGTTTAAAGATCTTTTTTCTTTAGTACTGTCTCAAGTACATGTCACCGATCATACTGTTCAAAAGTTTACACCCCCCCCCCCCACCCCTGGCTCTTAATGTATCGTGTTGCCTTCTTGAGCATCAGTGAATGTTTGCATCTTATGTAATAGTTGTGTACAAGTCCTTCAGTTGTCCTCAGTGTGAAAAGATGGATCTGAACATCAAATAGCGCTGTTGGAAAGGGGTCAAATATGCAGAAGATGCTGGAAAAGTAAGGAATGTGCAGGACCTGGAGGATTTTTCATGAACAACTCTCACAAAACATAAACACAGCTGTGGATCATAGACAGGTAACGACACACAGTATTAAGAATCAAGGGTATGTAAACTTTTGAACAGGGTAATTTTTATAAATTCAGCTATTATGTTGTCTTGTGGACTTCATGTAATCTGTTATGTGAAATAGCTTATTCAGGACAGAACTAAATAAAACAAAAACATGGGATTTTTATGATCCCTTTTATTTTGTTAACAGTAATAAGATTTAGCAGATTCTACAAGGGGTATGCAAACTTTTGGGCACAACTATATATATATATAGGCAGGAAGGAAGATAAATCTCTACAGAATTTCCTGCATTGGAGGAGTGGTGCTAGGTGACAGTGAATACACAGTTTGTCGTCTTTAACTCTTTTTATTTATTTATTTTTTATAACTTCAAAGTGTAGGTTGGAATAGGATAAAAAAAAAAGGGGAACGATACTAAAAGGCGAGAGACACACACAAAGAAGAAAAATTGGATCGGAAATCCTGTTTTAACAGACATACGATTTGGCAAAGACACAAAGCAAACTAATTGGCAGTAATGAAGGACAGTACTATAAATGAAACCTAGAATCCTCATACTTCCCCAAACCATCAGTGATTCCATTATTAAGCTGTTCTAGAATTATTTAGCAGTTCATTATTTCGCAGAATTTTAAAGCAACTATTCTGCAGAATGGACGTCTGGAGCTGTGGAAGAAACACCCAGATCGACTTGATGGAAAGCTTAAAGCGGTCCTTGAAAATCACTCCGCCCTTTGTGGATGGAGTCCACACTCTTACACGCTAAAGCTGATGAAAATAAGATGGAGAAAAGGGTGGACAGCTTTTTTTATCCACCATTATGTACTGTGTCAGCTGGCCTTGACCTGCCCTGATTGATGCTCGCGATGTCGGCGGCCCTTCATCACGAGCGTTCCTCAAGTGGCTTTTACCTGATTAGGCTACAGATGAGAGTCGTAGTGGCTCTCGCCCGCTCGCTCTCCTCTCTCTCTCTCGCTGTGTTTCTTTCTCTCGGCCTTCTTCAAAACGTAGCTCTTCTTTTTTTTTTCTTCTTCTTTTTTTTTTTTAAATGGACTTTGGAAACTAATTCTGAACCTGCTTTTGGATTCACCCTTCAGGCTCTGCATCTCATGTGGAAGGTGTCATGGCGTTTTTGTTTAGAGCGCTGTCCATTACAAAGGTGAAATGCAGAGTCACACTGGTTTGGTGCAGAATATGAAAAAGCAGTGCATCCTGGGAAAATGTGTGTGGGAGGGTCAAGTCTTCCTGAACGGATCCAATATCAGTGGGTGTCTCATTCTCTCTCTTTCTCTCTCTCTCTCTCTCTCTCTCTCTCTCTCTCTCTCTCTCATATCCTCTCTCTCACTCTCATTCTCTCTCTCTCTCTCACTCACTCTCTCTCTCACACACACACATACATATATATCTGTCCACTCGAGGCCTCTGTTTTAATTTGTCCCCAATCTGCTGTAATTGCTTTGAGAGCTGGCTGGCTCTGCATGTTCCATTTCAAGCATCTTCCTCCTGTGTGTGTCACATCACTGCAGTCAGGGACAATGACGCACACACACGCACACACACACACGGACACACGCACACACAGGCACACACAAATGCTTGCGATACGCATTGTCAAACACAGCTGTTGTCTGTTGGTGAAAGCTCAGACATTATATAGCGCTGTCATCCTCTGTCGCTTCACTTCTCTTACCCCTGCCTGTGAAGAAAGGAATAATAGTTCTATAGTATAATTGTCTGCTCAGTAGCGGCGGGCGACCTTTGGTTTCTGCCGAAGCCGTTTCTTGATTGGAGCAGGAAATCTAAAAGCTACAAGGAAACATGAGTAAAGAAAAGGGCACTGAGACAGCAGGTTGAAATAAACAGTCTATCCTTTAGCTAAAGAGAGAGAGAGAGGGGACAGCTGATTGAGTGCTTCTCTCTCTCTCTTGCTCTCTCTCTTGCGCGCACTCTCTCTCTCTCTCTTGCGCTCTCTCTCTTGCGCTCTCTCTCTCTCTTGCTGTCTCTCTCTTTCTTGCTCTCTCTCTCTCGCTCTCTCTCTTATGCTCTCTCTCGCTTGCTGTCTCTCTCTCTTTCTTGCTCTCTCTCTGTCTTGTGCTCTCTCTCTCTCTCTTGCTCTCTCTCTCTCTCACTTTCTTGCTCTCTCTCTCTTGCTCTCTCTCTCTCTTGCTCTCTCTCTTTTGTGCTCTCTCTCTCTCTTGCTCGCTCTCTCTCTTTCTTGCTCTCTCTCTCTATCTCTCTCTCCATTCCCCTCGATTCAAATGACGCGAACTAGCAAAGTAATTATGCGTTTTAAAGCGAACATAATCAAGCAGACAAAATTATTAAAACGTTATGACGCATAAACAAAGAAAGAATTGTAGGACGGATTCCAATGTTTTTTCTAGAACGTACAGAATTACAGGAAGAAGAAGAAAAAACAAAACAATAGAAGCCATCACAGAAAGTCTAATGGCTTCCCCTACAAATACCATTACAAACCATCAGCTAACCATTAAATGTATGACCATTACCAGTATTGGTCACGGTATCCATTAGACATACCATGCCACCAATAGAAGGCTACAAATTACCAGTAGAGACCCATTACAGTGTCCATTAAAAACCCATACAATTCACATTAAAACCATTACAAATTCTATGAGGGTTTCTATTTATTTTTTTTTTATTATTATTTTTTATAGCAGGGTTGTCTCTCATTTTGTGTAACCAGATGCTATACAGTAAATAGGCTGGTGCAGGTTGTTTATCGTGAATTTCTCTACCTTAAATGTTAGACACAATTTCCTGGAGAATATATTTCTTGATTTCCTTTTTGTGTTTCTGTCATTCAGCATCTCATCCTCTCTGGAGATTGTCCAGTTTTGACCATACTGCATGCTCAGCTTCTCTCATAGAGAGGGGGCAAAGTGGCAGTGTGTGTGTGTGTGTGTGTGTGTGTGACTGGCTCTCTCCAGCCCACTCATGGCTTTTATACAAAACCTACTTCCACCAGCGTCAGCATTTACTGCACCTTTGCGCGCGCGCACGCGCAAAGGTGTGTGTGTGTGTGTGTGTGTGTGTGTGTGTGTGTGTGTGAGAACAGGAAGACTTGGATATGTGTGTATGATGGTGGAAGTTCTTGCTGGTAAATAAACATGCACAAAAAAAAAAACCCAATAGAACCCATTAGAGAAATTCTAATGGTTTCCACTACGAACACCATTACGAACCGTCAGCTAACCATTAAAAGCAGACACCCACAGGGACCATTACAGTTTCCATTAAAAACCAATACAGTTCCCTTTATAGCTATTAAAACCATTGCGAATTCCATGAAGGTCTCTGTTGTTTGTTTCAGCAGGACATGTTGTGTCTGGACGTAATTAAGGACGAGAAAGACATACCCATGCTGTTTGGAGAAAAAGAGACCCGGTTCCAGTCGGTTTGATTTTGCGTGTGTGTGCTTGCGCTTGGAATGTTTACACCCAGTCGGAAGCATTATCCTGTGTTTATTCCATTCGCTCCCACTTGTTTTCTCAATAGACTTTTAATTACCTTCAGACAACCGCAGCCTAAATGATTTGAAGTGAACAGGAGAGGAGCTTGCCAGGCTCGCTCTTCACTCTCAGCGGATTGAACTGGATAGAGAGACGAGAGTCTGCTTCCAGCACGGAGAAGTGGGACGTGTTTGCTGCTCTCCCGAGTGAAACAAGCGCTCCTTTATTTGATTCGATTTTTTGGTGTGTATGTTTTGTATTTTAGGACAAGCTGACTTTATAACAGCCAACTGTTTCTGAGTCACTGCTGTATTTTTGGGAAATGCTCGAGTGCGGACTTTTCCGTAAAACTTCAACTTCATCTGGAAGTTGAAACTGAAATGCATTGTTTTGTGAATATACTTTCATTTTTTTAAAAAATAAAGCAGAGACGTATATATATTTATAGTCATGTGAAAAAATAAGTACACCCCATGGAAATATCAAATAGACGTGATATTCTTCTGTGGAAAAAAAAGTACATACACCCTCAGAAGCTAGTATCGCCTGCTTTATCAGACATAACGTCTTGTAGGCGTTTTGTATAATTGTCCACCAGGCTTGCTGGAATTTCTGACCGCTCTTCCATGCGATAGTCTTTCAGTTCCAAGATGATTGAGGGTTTTCTTGCACCTACTGCCCGTTTCAAATCCCCCCGCAACATTTCAATGGGATTCAAATCCAGGCTTTGACTAGGCCATTACATAATCCTCAATTTCTTCCTTTTGAGCCTTTTGCTTGGGGGATTTGGTCTGCGCCAAACATGTCTGCTGTTACTGTGGCCAAACAACTCTATCTTTGATTCGTCTGTCCAGAGCACATTATTCCAAAAGGCCTGGTCTTTGTCTATGTGCTCATTGGCAAACTGTAGTCTTGCAAAGGCTTTTTCCTGGCACGCCTCCCATGCAGGTCAAATTTCTGCAATCTCTTTCTGATTGTAGAAGCATGCACTTTGACTCGCAGATCCTGTGATGAAATTTTGGAGGTTCTCGGAGACTTGTTTTTGCATCAGACGGTCTGCTCTTGGACTGAATTTGCTGGGACGGCCAGTACTGGACTAATTGTCAGTTTCCTTACAGTGGAACGATATAGTTGAAATAATTTGGAGATCTTTTAAAATCCCTTGCCAGACTCATAGTCATCCACAACCTTTTTTCTGAAGGCCTTCTGTAACAGCTTTATTAATAGGCACTGTTTACAAACAGGATCAAATGTTTGCTTGTCCAACTATGTCAAAAAAGCCAACAGTTTCCAACAACGGGGTGTACTTATTTGTGTGTGGGTGTGGCACATCGCAGGTGGGAGAACACGTGGGCGGTTTTGCTGTTGCTGCTGTTTTGCTGTGGTGACATGTGCCGCCTGGCAACAGTCGCCGTGGAAACGAGAGGCAGGGAGGAAGGGGTGCCGGCGGAGAAGAAGCGGCGAGTGTGCGAAAGGCGAGAGGAAACAGTTGCGCGATTGCGCAAAGACATACATACTTATGCAGCACACGTCCTTGTTCTAAGTGTGATGGAGAAATATGAGGCACTATCAATGCTCCACGGTTTAAGAGCTTAGACAATAGAAAAAGAGATAATACTGAGAACGTCCAGATACTACAAAGAACATTTGTTAAGATCAAAATGGAAGAAATGTTATGAGGTGAACGGTGTAAAAGTAGTAGACACAATAACTACATAGTTGTGTCCTAGCAACTCACATATTTCTCCACCACACATAGAAGATAGACAAAAACCTTGAGCCACACAGTGAGAGAGATGGACAGACGATGACTTTTTGCTAAAGTTGAAATCTTTAAAGGACCTCCTGTCTCTCTCTCTCTCTCTCTCTCTCTCTCTCTCTCTCTCTCTCCCCCAATCTGTTATTGTGGCTGTGTTCTGACTCAGTAGTTCTGGTGATTGGGTTTAATCCCAGCTGAGCACACTGCAGAGAATGAAGCGACTCTCGTCGCCAGGCCTCAGTGAACGCCGCTCCAGGTCCATTTCAGCCTCTCTTACTGGACAAACTGACCTGAGAGCAGTGCTGTGGTACGGCTTTGTAAATAGAAAGTTTAATTACTACGCGTGTGCTGCCATGGACAGGTTAAAGGTATAGGGTTAGGGCTGCTCTCTCTGGACCAGCTCATGTTCTCATTGCTCTGAAAGGTCAACCAGGTTGGAACACTGTCCATAAGACAACAGTTCATTCCGTTAGAAGAACTACATTACTATAAAGTTGCGTTTCCACCGAAATTACCCGGGACAGTTAATCCCAGGAACTTTTTTCAAGGGACCATCCAAGGGACCATGGTTCCTCCAGACCTTTATTGTCTGCATTTCCATCGTGGTCTAAAGTACAGTGAAGATTAGGCAAATTAGTCTAGTGACGTACAGCATGACTGCACGCGACAAGCCCTTAGTGAGGATATGAAGCCTCGAAGTATGCTACAATCAAACTGATTATTGGCACAAAGTAAGCGGATTTTAATGATGGAATTATTTTTAAATGTTTGCTCGCGTCATAAAAACACATCGCAGGCTCTGACTGGAGCACAAACCTTTGAACAGTAACAACAGTTTTCTGCGTGAACAATGCTCAGCTTTTTCATTGCAAGTCGTTGTTTCCAGTTCCCGCTGTATTTCGCCCTCGGCATGAACCCCGTCGTTGGTCGAATTTTTTTAAGAAACTCCATTGTGTTGATTCGAATCGCAATAAATAACTGTTACAGTTCGCACCGCAACAAAAAAAAATAAATGCTGCGTGCGCTTAACCAATCAGCATGTCCCACCCTCCCCAAAGTTCCTGAACTTTGAAAAAGTACCACGTCCTGAGTCGGGACTTTCTGAAGGGAAAATATTTTACCCAGAGCGTAATTTAGACCCTGGTCCCTGCGGTGGAAACACATCGAGCACCTCAAAAAGTCCCTAGTTCCTGGGGAAAGTTCCTGCGGTGGAAACACGGCAGTACAGTATGATGCAGAAGTCTTCATGAAAAGACATGCTATTAAATATGAAAGAAAATTAAAAAACATCAAAGACCAGTATTATAAGTAAGGGATAATCCACGGCTAGGTGTGCGTTATACGATTTTTAAGTTCGTTTAACTTGGTAGTCATATTGTGTAGTTTATAGACTACTGAACGGGAATCGGGAGTGAGACACCGTGTGCTAGCCACCGCGTGCGTGCGTGCGTGCGTGTGTGTGTGTGTGTGCGCATATTAATAGTTGATTTTAATTAAATCGCACCCTTAGGAAGCAGTGAAAACTGCAGCTATACATATTAAAGGCAAATGTTTATACATTCAGAGCGAGAGGACCGAGTGGTGCGACCCAACACGAGGACAAAATAATATTAGTGTAGAATAATATTATGAGGTCAGCCGTGCTGCTGTGTAATACGCCGCTCTGAAGTGATAACAGTGAGATAGTACCTTACTAACCTGGGCTACTCTGTGCTTTATCTAACGGGCTTGAAGGTTAAGGCTCTGGGTTACTGATCAGAAGGTCAGAAGCCCTTGAGCAAGGCTCTTAACCTTCTCTGTTCCAGGAGCGCTGTATCCTGGCTGACCCTGCGCTCTGACCCCAGGTTCCTGACATGTGGCAGTATGGGAAGAAAAAAGAATTTCACTGTGCGCTAATGTATATGTGACTAATAAATACTCATTATAATTATCATTATCATTTCCCCCTTTCAGAACAGTTTATAGATCCTCTCCCACCTCTTTCTGATCTGTACACTATAGCGTGTATATACCTGTGCTCAAGACAGCAGAGTCAGAGCCACACACACACACACACACTGGCTGGTCTGAAAGATGATGTGAGACAAAAGACTTGGATGAGGTGAAAAAGTGAGAAGGAAAAAAAAAAGAAAAGAAAAACCGTCTGATAGAAAATCGAAACGAGATGAGGAAAAGACATTGAGAAGTACAGGGAAAGCTTTCCGCTGCTGCTGTGTGTGTGTGTGTGTGTGTGTGTGTGTGTGTGTGAGAGAGAGAGAGAGAGAGAGAGAGAGGATACTACAGATCATGCGGACTGATAAAGGAGTCAAATCAACTTTCACAGATAATACATCAGCCAATGTCCTTTAAGTTCCAGAAAACAGGAATACTTTCTGACATTCTCACACACACACACACACACACACCAGTGCAATAGCCCCATGGGACCAGATTCATAGTTTGCAGTATATCATGTATTTTGCGTATGACTCTGTTAAGCACAGATGGAAAATCGTGTAGCATAAGATCATGTAACGCACCCCTAGTCGTGGATTATCCCGCTTATACCGTGCTCACTTGCCAGCATTGAGAAGTTAAAGCTGTCATTGATTTGACTGAAAGGATAAAAATAAGGGTTAATTTGCATTAGTTATTTTATATACGGGTCGTTCGATCTAGAACTCCGCCCGCTCTAAATCATACACAGAGATAAAATAGTGCCATAAGATTACATTTATTTGATTGAATTATAATGAATAGTTACTAGAGAGAGAGAGAGAGAGTGTATGTGTGTGAATTACCTGCATCTGTGCCGTGTCTCTACTAACAACGAAGCTGCGTTTAATTACTGTATGCAGCTGTAACTGTTACTATGGTTACAATCATTTATATTTATAGGCAGCGCGTTAATTTAGAACGGTGATTAAATTGACTGGAACTTCCTGTGCGTTCGCGGTTTGAACGCACACCTTCCAATCAGCCAATCAGAATCGACTATTCAGACAGCCCATGGTCTTATAAAATATAATCAAGTATAGAGTAGTGTAATTTAATAAACCCACTCCTAATAAAAGACAAAACAAAACAGTGACGTATGTAAGTATTTGTACATATGTAAGTATTTCCAGTTCCAAAAATAAAATTCTGTATGGCTGGATTGTGTTCACATTTATACAAATAAAGCTGTAGACCCCTCATTGTCCGGTACTTCCATACTGCAGAATCTCATTTTACAGTATAGCGGTGTAAATGAAATGTGGAGGGAAAAAAAAATAATGTAATTGATGGTAAATGAAATGATAGTGTAAATTATATAAGGAATAATGAATGAAGAAAAGCTGAAATGCAACGAGGAGTGTGTTTACGCTGACAGTGTACATATCTAGGCAACAAGCTTCTCTTCCCTTACATGACGTGTTAGTATGTCCCAGAACTTGCATACTCTTTTTCTACACGCTCAAAATTATGTACTTTTTCTTCACAAAAAAAAAAGAGTACATACTTTTAGTGCATGGTATAAGTAGGCGAATTGAGACGCAGGGACAGATTACGTTTACATGGACAGCAGTAATCTAATTATTGACCTTATTCTGAATAAGACAATATTCTGATTAAGGTGTTTACACGAGTCGCTTTTAGAAGGTTCCTTTCATGTTCAGGTTTTACATGTTATAGAACATAGATCGATTAACAGCACACGTTATTGTCACCACGTCACGACGTTTCTCCAGGATTTCACGTATCGACATACAGTTGGTCTTTGTTATGGGACCGTATACAGTTTTGGGTGTCTCATTTTTAATTTTACGAAAGCTTCAAGTGCGGTTAATTATTTATCATGCTGCACGTGCAAACAGACGACTGCTTGAAGCCGTTGGCTGCGTCCCAAACCGGGTACTTACCGTCTAGATAGTAGCTGAGATGCATGTATTTCTCCTACTATAGAGTAAGTAAGTACGCGGTTTGGGACGCAGCCGTGCTCTCTTGTTTGCCGTAAAACGGTTGAGCGCTGCCGTGTGTGATCGTGTCCTGTCGCAGAATGCGGTGAAAACTCCCACACGACGTTAATAGTGTGATTAAAGTGTGTACATATCTGATGATTTGTGTTTACTTCGAGTATGATTTTAGCCGGATTAAGGTCATCAAGGTTTCTTAATCAGAGTATCGTCTTAATCGGGTTAATATCGGAATATTGTTGTCCATGTAAACGTACTGATTGTCTCACACTCACCAGTTACTGATCACACGCATCTGGACTCAATCACCACCATTCTCACAGTATAAACAGACACTCGGTTCTGTGAAGTAAACGAGCTGTGGCTCTTTGTACCAGTCTATGCCACAAGCCTCAAGATTCATCGATTGTTTCTCTGGTTTTGACCTAGTTTTTGCTATTCACATGTTTTTTTTTGCTCCTGCCTGCCCTTGTTTATGCAGTTTGCTCATCATGTGACCCTTGCATGTTTTTTGACCGTGTTTTTGGACTGCGTCTTTGTCCTGGTTACCTCGTTAAATAAAACCATCGAGTCCCTGTACCTGCGTTCCTCAACTGTTCTCCGACACTGTGTAGTAACAGCTTATACGCAGGGACTTAACACATAATCTAAGGCTAATAAAAATGGATTGGAAAAATCTTGTTGTATAATAAATAGGGATGGGCGATTAAAACTATATCAGGATATTTTCTGGTATATATTGCGATAAAAATATCAGTGAAGGTATAAATATAGCACCGTTCACCACTGTTCTTGGCTACAAGTGACAGCTGCATGCAGTGTTATGAGCCTCAGAAACACAAACACTGATCTAAAAGTAAAAGGGATTTTCCGTAACCAAACCAGTCCCAGATTGTAGAGGTAGCTCCTCGTTTAGCGATAAACTCCTCCTCAGCTTCACGTCCGCCTTCCGCCGTACTCGTTTCTGCTCTGCACATGAGCTGCGAACGGCACACACAGAAACACGTCATCCACGACGCTTTATCGTTATTATCGTGAAGACTGATTCTTATCGTGGGGAGAATTTCTACCCGTCTATCGCAAACGATAAGATCTCGCCCATCCCTAATAATAAAGCAAAATGTATAATGGTTGATTTGGCGACGCTGGCTGAATGCGCGTTGTGATGACATCACACCGCAAAAATCCGCGGTAATTTTGAAAAATTGCAAGCTGCTCCGAATATTGCGGAGTTTGCTTGATTTTGCGTTCATTTCTGCGATGCGACCGTTTCAAAATCCCGCAGGGACCGATTTACGGAAGGAGTCTCGAGTGTCAGGCTTTGTAACCATCAGGAAAGTCTTCAGGACAGAGGAGCTTGCACTTTCCCGCCTCTCTGTTACATGACAAGCTGCTTTTCTTCATTGCCTATGAGTGTTTCTTACAGCTATGTTATAGCTAACCTGTTTTGTGAACATTCCGCAAGATAAGATGCAAACTATAAATGGATAGAAACTACAACGTGTCATTCTTTAATGAACTCCAAATTGTAATGGTTGAAAAATCGATGAGGCATAAGAGGAATAAAGCTCTTTGAGAGGTGATAATAATCAGATTCCTGGCAGTAATATCACAGCCCTTCACTGTTGATTGTTTTCCTATAACAGCACGCCTCATTGCGTTTTATTCACTCCACATGATGTTTGTTTAAAGGGACGTGCTGCATCTTTTAGGCGTCTCGTGATCAGTAGCAGTGTTGTATATCATTAAATGATCTCGCTATTTCAGATGTTCTTATTATGATATACAGGGATACTGGTGCAATGTCAAATCCCTGGTAAGGATATGGATTGTGCAGTAAATATTTACCGCTGAGTTCTGAAAAATCAAACTAAATGTCATCTCTGTCGAGCTCTATGCATCTCACTTTCATAAGCAGGAGTAACTGTATGTAAATCGATAGTCTAATGATCTTTAAATGTCAGCTGATAAATAATAAACGCACTGCTCCTAATCGTTTCGGCGTTAAATGAGTTTGACCCCACATTACCCTCTCGGAGAAGGCGTCCGTGTACTCTTGAGCCGCAATTCTTCTCTGAAGAGAAGACTTTTTATCATCAGGCTCAGCGTATAGCACTAATCATACATGCCTCAGCTCAGAACAGGGACTAAATATAGCTTCAGATGGAGACATTTTACAGTGTCTGGTTAAAACTCATTTAGTAAGCAGAGAATCTGTTTCTTCTGATGGTTTTTTGTTGTTGTTGTTTTTAATGAAGTATAAACATCGTCATTTAAAAATATCTCTCAAATGAACCATTTCACAACGGACGCAACTCGTCAACTAATTATCAAGCCGTTTGTCGGATGAGTCAGGTTATGCTGAAGAAGAATGAAATCGAAGCCTGCTCCAGGCCGTGTTATGGTCGCCATGACCCTTAGTTAGTCAGGAAAGTCTAGTCTGGGGTAAGTCACACGCACGCACACACACACGCTGATCGTCCTCGCTGCGGAAAATTACATGTAACCATGTGTGTCCCCCCCCCAGACGTGATGGAGAACTTGGTGGAAGAGTGGAGTAACATCTGACCCCAAGAACTGACAAATCTGGTGCAGCCCATGAGGATGAGATGCACTGTAGTGCTTAAAGATACACATACTGACTGTTACTTTTAATATTGACCCCCAATGCCCAGTCTCTTTTGCACAGCAATGCTCACGATGGAATTTACTTTTAAATTTAATTGACATTTTATTTCTTTTTAAAGGACCGTAACAAGGATTTCAGAGTCCTGTGCTAGCATGTACACTCCATACAAAGTGATATCAAAGTGCGAGCATTCTATTCAAGCAAAAATAAATAAATAAATAACGACTACTATATATGGAGTGGTGTACAAGCTACTATGTTTGAGCTATCAGGGAGTCATTTTGCCTCATTATTTAGACTGTATCATACTTCTGACCAATCATATTGAAGCACTTTAGATGCTGATTGTATCATGAAATAGAATATTCATTGTTGAGCTTTCAGGGATGAGAGTTTGATTGAGTAGAACAGAGGCAAACTGACTCGATGGGTCTAGTATTGTTCTTACAAGCTGGGGATGGCATACTAAAAATACATGATCAGTGCCCTCAGGTTTGTTGAAAACAATCTCGTGTATGGCAGTGTGGTTTTAATACAGCTGGAATTGGCCCACGGGAGCGCAGTGTCGTTTGAAATGCACATTACTCCTAATGGCCACGCCATTACACAGAGCTGCCCTTAAATTAGCCCTGCTCGCCTGAACGGTTGCTATTATGATAATATTCGGAAATATGTTTGTGCAGAACCGACATGCTGGACAGCATTTAAAGCCATGATGAATCCGCCGTATATAACTTTGCATATGTAATTGGTATAGTAAGACCTCATTTAAATGTCTTCTTGGTGTCTAAGAGTCAGCGTTGTGCTGCTGGTCGTTTAGCGAGCGTAAGGTAAAGGCTGTGAGGACAGAAGCACAGGACGTCATGTCTGAGCGTGTGATTGTGTGTGGGAGTCGGCGCCCTGCTCTCTTACAGGTAGGTGACAAGAGGGCAGGTGTGAGTGGGTTGAGTCTGGACATGACCCAGACGCTCTTGCTGTGAGGATTATGAAGGGAACATGAGAGAAAAACAAAGCTCCTGTTTTAAAGAGATTTAGTGGAACTTGCTATTGAACGTAGATCCAGACTGGAGCTCTTTTCTTGTGTGGTTTGGTACAATTTTATTACTAGTTTTTTAACAGCATTTTTTGCAGCACAGAAAAAAAAAAATGACATGCTAACTTAGTGATTAGTACATTTGCCTCATACCTCCAGTACAGCTTGCGTGTTCTCCCCGGGTTTCCTCCAAGTACTCCGGTTTCCTCCCCCAATCCAAAGATATGTGCTGTAGGTTGATTGGCATCTCTAAATTGTCTGTAGTGTGTGCAAGTGTGCCCTGTGATGGGTTGGCACCCTCTCCAGAGTGTCCCCTGTGATAGCTCCAGGCTCCTCACGACCCTCTGTAGGATAAGCAGTACAGAAAGTGGATGGATGGATATGTTGGTATGCCACTTACCATTTAGAAAATTGTAATAGACAATTTATGGATATTCAATATGGAACAGAACAGAAAAATACGAGCATTTCTATATCCTTTTTACAAACCAGTTGTCTATACAAGTCTAGTCAAAAACATGTGAGATGGAGGAAGTTAATGTCAGTTAATATTGGAAAGTTCAAAACACCTGCACAAATCACTCCAGATTCACATGTCGATTGGCTCACCTGCTGTTTTGTTTTGTGACAGCTATAAGACTGCTATTTTGGCGTATCGAGTGATAAGTTGTACTGGCATACTCCTGTGTTTCAACTGTGGAGCTCCCGTGCAAAATGCAGAAAGGTAAACGGAAGTTTGGGTAATATAATGAAATTGAAGTAAATGTTGAATATCGTAGAAAATTGTGTAGAAAAGATGAAATCCTTACATCACAAAAGCCCAGTGTAGAGCTTATACTGTATATACGTATGCCATGTGAAAAAATAAGTACACCCCATGGAATGTATTTTTTATTTTACATATTTATAAGCAAACATTTGATCCTTTTTGAAACTGTGCCTATTAATAAAGTTGATATACTCTATCAAATGACACATAAAATTGACATTTTGTAGTAATTTTCACAATTAAAATTAACAAATAAAAAAAAGATCAGCGACATGGATAAGGTAAGTACACCTTAAAATCCATAAAATTAGAATCAGATGTTGAAGATTGGGTGCCAGTGATTAGAACCTGCTTATGGAGTGCAGGTGGAACCTGCCTTATTTATACCCTTCTCATATCTAGTGTCTGGTGAGGTTTGTGACGTCATCATGCCAAGATCTAAAGAGTAAGTGGACTTTTCACCAGGATAATGATCCTAAGCACACTAGCAAATCCACCAAAGAATGGCTCAAAAAGAAGAAATGGAGGGTTATGGAATGGCCTAGTCAAAGCCTGGATTTGAATTTTAAACGGGCAGTACATGCAAGAAAACCCTCAAACATCTTTCAACTGAAAGAATATTGCATGGAAGAGCGGTCAAAAAAGCCTGCTGGACAATTATGCAAAACACCTGCAAGAAGTTATTTCTGCTAAAGTGGGCACTACAGGTTCTGAGGCCAAAGGTGTACTTGTGTACTTACCATTTCTTTGTGGTTTTGTTCAAGTGTATTAACTTTATTACTAGACACTGTTTCAAAGATGATCAAATGTTTGCTTGCCCAAGTAAACAATTTCCATGGGGTGTCCTTATCTTTTCACATGACTGTCTGTATGCCTTTATGTGGTATTTGAAATGGAACCAATGGCAGAATTTGTTGAAGGTGGAACTTATTTTGAATCTGGAAAAGTGGTCATTTAAATGGGCAAATTTTAAAAAGAGACCTTTTTTAAAAAAATAAAGAAAAGAAAGAATATTAGCTGGATCCACTGTATAGCAATATTACCCATCTCACCCTATGGGGGAAACCTTAATGGTTCTTGTGTGGAAATTCTAAAAACTATTCAATAATCATTTTATTGTTTCCTAGAAACTATACTGTGTGACATATAATATGTGTAGGGGAAACACAAAACTTTTATCCAGAGCTCTTATTATTTTTCACAAGTATGTAGAGCATGATTGGCACCCTGTCCAGGGTGTACCCCGCCTTGTGCCCAATGCTCCCTGGGATAGGCTTCAGGTTCCCCGTGACCCTGAAAAGGAGTAAGCGGTATAGAAGATGGATGGATGGATGTAGAGTATGGTATTTATTGCAATAGACTGCTGACTAGTCTCTCAGAATTAGCACTGAGGAAGAATTCATGATGTCAGTTTACATGCATAAATGTCCTGCACGATGCAAATCCCAGTATACATTATGCAAAAATATCCTACATGTCATTCTTTTGCATTAGCTAGTTAGCCAGCGAGTAAAAATATTCAAAGTGATTTGTAGTGACTTGAAATTATTGCTGTCTTCAACATACGTCATTAAGAGGGACTATTCCAACCTGGAAATTTCACTGGGAAAGCTACAGCATCACCAATTTAAGAAGCAAGTCATCACCTGTAGAACAGATGCATTGATGCTTAATTTGATTCTTCATTTTTGCTGAAATATAAACAGAAGGATCATTGTTACCAGCGGTTCTAAATTGTCGCCTTTGCTTTGGGAAGTGTGGCCAGGTTGTGCTCTGTGATCCAGACTTCTTAAACACTACAATCTCACACACAATCTCCGAGCTCTGTGCAGATCCAGGAAACAATTAGTTTAGTAAATAATCTGTCAGGAACTAGTTATTATCTGTGTGCCAAGGATCACATTCTGCTATTGTTTATTACTCTTTAAGCAATGTGTTGACTATTTAATTACTTTGAAATTCTCAATTACACACTAGAGTCCCCACATACACTTCTTCTACTTTTTTTTTTTTTTGCTTTCGCTTATGTATTTCAGAACTGCAGCATTGGCTTCTAAATTTTGCCTTTGTATTCGCCTGCTAGATTAAAAAAAAAAAATAAAAAAAAATACAATATCTATACAATGAAATATACCCATTAACCCTTGTAGCCTAACCCTTGACCTTTGAACATTTTATGTTCTATAGAGGCTGGCCAGAGAGGCGGAGCAGATCCAGACATTGCACCCCTGGAGGGACAACATCACAGTAAGTGTACCTGTATTTGTTGCTTTCCTATCCGTAAATATGGATCTAAAATAAGCAGTAATCTTTGCTTTCCTGTAGTCATGTGGACTGCAATGATATGCGTTCAGGTAAGACTATGATAGTGATGAATGATTTTGTTAGGATTAATCATTGAGGCATACTCTGACTCTCCATTGCCGATACAGCAAGTCTTACAACCCCTGTAGATGGTGGGAAATGACTGCACGCTAGTCCTATTTTAATTGATCTAGCCAAACACAGACAAGAGATGTGTGTCTTGATGAGGCTGTCTTGATGTTTTGTAAAAACCTACACCGATCAGCCATAACATTAAACCACCTGCCTAATACTGTGTAGGTCCTTTGTCCCACCAACACAGCTCTGACCCGTCGAGGCATGGACTCCACAAAAGCTCTGAAGGTGTGCTGTGGTATCTGGTACCAAGACGTTAGCCGCAGGTCCTTTAGGTTCTGTAAGTTACGAGGTGGGACCTCCACTGATCGGCCTTGTTTTGTTTGTCCAGCATAATCCACAGACGCGCAATCGGCTTGAGATCTGGGGAATTTGAAGGCCATGTCAAGAACTTTTCATCATGTTCCTCAAAGGGGTCACCATGGGCACTCTGACGGGTCTGCGGCTACGCAGCCCCATACACAGCAAGTTGCGATGCGTTGTGTTTTCTGACACCTTTCTATCATAGCCTTCACCTTTTTTCACTTTTCCATCATTCAGTTTTTCAGCAGTTTGTGCCTTCGCTCCCCATGCGTATCACCGAGTCTCGGGTGCCTATGAACCTGTCTCTGGTTCACCAGTTTTGCATAGACTCTAACCACTGCATACTGGGAACACCTGACAAGACCTGCTGTCTTGGAGATGCTCTGACCCAGTCATCTAGCCATCACAGTCTGGCCCTGGTCAAAGTCGCTCAGATCCTTACCCATTTTTTCTTCTTTCAACACATCAACCTCAAGAACTGACAGTTCCCTTGCTGCCTAATATATCCCACCCCTTGTTGCCATTGTAACGAGATAATCAATGTCATTCACTTCACCTGTCCGTGGTTTTAATGTTATGGCTGTACATAGGATGCATGGAGATTGCCACACACTTTGGACCTTTATCAGATAAACCGACTCTATAGGTGCAGTTTAGAATAGAATTAAATGGAATTAATACGCACAACTGTCACTACGCACAATTTTTCCACCCCCCTATTACTTCATCCATCAGTGGAAAGGTACCACCATGGGACAACCAAATAAACTGGCCACTGTGTTTGACTTTATCATCAAAACCAAAACATTAGTAGTATGAAATGGCTTCAGTTAATATCAGCGAGTACTAAACACTTGAGCAAATGTTAATTGGATCATCCGCTATCAAATGCATGAAGATTGGCAAATTTTTTTAGATAGTCTTTTAAATATATATTTTCCACCCTAGCCCATCACTCTTGCCTCTGGGCCACACCCTATAGCTTGAATACCACTGATCTAGAAAATGAAGCACTGACACTGTCTGTTTGATAAGTGAGTTGCTGTCATTTGATCCTGTCCAACATAATAACCATAAAGGCCATAAAGTATACAGCAGCTGAACATCCATAAGCACTTTTACATCCACGCAAACACTAGCATTGTATATTCTAGCCCCTATTCACAGCTACATACTCCAAATATCCTTTACAAAAACACTGGCACCACACACACTCTGCCGTCTGTCTCCAGGGAGACCATGCTTGCTGTCATGCTACACTTCCTACAAATGGAATTTTAACCCCATGCCTCCCGAGGGATATTTGAGAAAAGACTCTAAAGCTAATAATTATGAAACCTCCTCACCGCGAGAGCCTATTTCTGTTCATGGCTGCTTAGCCACTGCTCTCACAGGGAGGCGGGGAGAGAGCTGCCTATCACGGCACACACTCCTCGCTTAGAGCTCTGCAACTAAATGTGCGTTTTATACTATCACATGCATGCACACAGACATTACATGCTTTTAAATCACTCGCCTCTGTGCGTTGTGCAAATTAAAATGGCGTCACACATTTAACGGGTAAAATACTCGTGTTTTGTCTCTTGCTCATCTGGGTCCCCCCCCGTCCCCCCGTCCCCTTTTCATTCTTTCTGATTTAAAACACAGTCTTATTCTGGATGCCTTCGTCGTCGTCTTCTTCTTCCTCACTCTCTCTACCCTTTCGTTTCTCTCCTCTCTCCCCGCCTCTCTCTCTTTCCCTCTCCACCCTGTTATCAGCCCTCCTCATTTCTAATCAGCCATGAAAACAGTTTGAAAATGTCATATTGTTGCAAACACTGCAAATGAGACCTAATGGGGGTGCGGGCATTAATAATGTATCACGGGGCTGATTTCATTTGCTTTTATAATTAGCCCAGGTAATAAAGAACTGTGGAGGCCCGAACCATTTCAGCACCTTCACGCGAGAGAGGGGGACGAGACATGTCCTTTAGCGAGGACGAGTGTCTTTGGTGATTCTGGCTTGCTCTCTCTCTCTCTCTCCCTCTCCCGTGTTTGGCAAACGTACGCTGTTTCCTTTTTTTTTTTTTTGGCTGAAGACTGCTGACTGACACTGTAATTAGATTAGGACTCCATGCTTTTTGGGCACATTAGGGACCCAGAGTGAAAAGCATGTTAAAGCAGTTAGAGGGAGGAAGAGAGGCTGAGAGAAAAAGACAGCGAGATGGAAGGAGGGAGAGAGAGTGGTGGAGAGGCGTCCATAAAACATGTACAAAATTGTACAATAATGTAGAATAGTAAAAAAAAAAAAGGGGGCACGCACGTGTGTCTATACGTATGTACGCTGTGTGTTGTACATCTTTTTGCAATACCGTTCCATCATTCTGCACCTAAACGCTGAATATTTTGCCATGCATATTTTCAAATATTAGACATAGCCACAGTCTTAATGTAATAAAAAAAGCACTTTCCATAAGCTGTTTCCATACCTAAGCTACAGTTTTCCCTCTGAAAGCATTGGAACAGCAAGGCCAATTCTGTTGTTTTCACTATACACTGAACACATTTGGGTTTGAGATGAATAGATACGAGACTATAGATCAGAATTTCTCCGTTCATTTCCGGATCTTTCCGTCTAGACGTGTTAAACAACTTACAACCCGGCGCCTTTTGTTTGCTTTTAGTCCTCCGGTGTCTGATTTGATTAATGCAGCTCACAGATCTAGGGTAAAGGTGTCGTGGTGCCTCACAGCTCCAGGGTCTTCAGTTCAAACCTGAGCCTGAAGTTACTGTCTGTGTGGAGATGCACACATTAACCCCGTGTCTGAAATATCTCTTCTGAGGTCAGATGTCGCTGCATTCCTTTGGGCTAAAGCCCAACTGTCTTCAGAGCTCACAAACACCTCTGAACAGGTGAAACTTCACACATTAGGCCTCATTTAGTAAGCTGAATACAAACTAATTTATTCAAGAAATTTGCCATTCATGAACATCCAGTGCATTCGGAAATATGTTCTTAACCTGAGAGAGCTCCTGAGTTTGTGTGTGTTTTTGCACTAAAGGAGACTCCCTAATGAAAACTTCAACTGACAGGCTTGAAATCAAATGATTGGCAACAAGTTACTGCAATTTTATACAGATTATACTGTTTAACTCACTTATTCATTTCAGTTAGACATGTGGATTTAATACAGATTTTGTGAAATCCAGTCGTTTCAAAGTAATGGCTTTAATGAAAGGAATATGAAGGAAAAAAAATGATCTGAAGAAAATTTTTAGTTTGGTGCGGCCTATGAAAACATTTACACAAAGCTGGTACACACATACTGGGTGTTCCTGGTATGCAGTGGTTAGTACCTACCAAAAGTGGTACCTGAAGGAGAACCGGTGAAGCAGTGACAGGGTCATGGGCGCCCAAGGCTCACGGATGTGTGTGTGTGTGAGGAGCGAAGGCTAGTCCGTCTGGTCCAAGCCCACGGAAGAACTACTGTAGCACAAATTGCTGAAAAAAAAGTTAATGCTGGTGATGATAGAAAGGTGTCAGAACACACAGTGTGACCGCAGACCGTTCAGAGTGTCCATGCTGACCCCTGTCCATCGCTGAAAACACCTACAATGGGCATGTGAGTGAATCATGTTTTCTTTCACATCAGGTGGACGGCGGGGTGTGTGCGTCACTTACCTTGGGAAGAGATGGCACCAGGATGCACTATGTGGCAGTAATGCTCTGGGCAATGTTCTGCCAGGATCCTTGGGTCCTGGCATTCATGTGCATGTTACTTTGACATGTACAGCTTACCTAAACATTGGAATGTGCCCCTGCCACGCTGCAAAAATTGTTCAGGAATGCTTTTAGGAACATGACGGAGAGTTCAAGGTGTTGACTTGGCGTCCAAAAATTCCCCAGATAGCAGTCCAATCAAGCATTTATGGGTTGTGCTAGACAAACAAGTCTGATCCATGGAGGCCCCACCTCACAACTTACAGGATCTGCTGTTAAGGTCTTGGTGCCAGATACCACCGCACACCTTCGGTCTTTTGGAGTCCATGCCTCGACAGGTCAGAGCTGTTTTGCTGGCACATGGGCGACCTACATAATATTGGGCAGGTGGTGTTAACGTTATGGTTGATCGGTGTAGTCTGTCGTACTATAAGTGTTCCACAATGTTTCTGCATTGGTGAACATAAAACGAACTACTGTTAGTTTCCGGAATGTATTTAGTATAGTGTAGATGTACTAGCAACTCTATACAGCATGTTATTTCTAAGGGCTATTAAACTCAAAGTCATGACGCTAGCAATAACAATACAAGTTTTAGCACCACCTGTGACTAGTTATGATTGCAGATTTGATTTCGCTTCTTAAGAATTTCTCCACGGCTGCGTATCCCAGCCGCTCTTATGAGTCCAGCCATTGTAACGAATGTGCCAGTCGGCCATTATGGCCGGTACAATAGGCTGTTGTGGAGAGGACTCGTTGTGCTCGCAGTAATCTCAACAGCAGAAGTGGGGCTGAGACCCGTTTAAATCCATCTGAATGCAATAGTGTGTGAAATGGATATTAAAGTGGTTTATTGCGTCTTATTTCTCAAGGTCATTTGGGCTCACCGCTCCGTCAGATTTGGTTTGTGACCTGTGTTTCTATTGATTAATGCAGGAATCTTGGTGTTAATCTTCTACGCGACATCTAGCTAGTAATTACATCTCACTGCAAGTATGTGTTAATATTCTCCTATTAACTTAAATTAGTCAGATGTTAGTAAATAAGACGTAAATGGTTCATCCGAGCAGTACAGATCTATCATCTGGTCTCTTTCAGTGTCTTGAAGTTAATTCTTTTACTGTCACAAGTTAGTTCAGACTCTATTTACACACTATTTACCAAACTGAATTCAGCTCAGTATGGGTTCCAGTAACTGTACACTGTGCATTTTATTTCTAAACTTTCAGTACATCAGTCAGTGTGGGCACCACACATCATTCATTACATAACATGTAACTACAATGAAATCAAAAAAGTTTTTTTTTTTTTAAAAAAAACAACAATGTTGACTTTTCATACTAACAAAAACAATTCAGCATTAATAATTAGCATTAACAATTAGCTCATATTCCAAAAAGTGAACAAAATACAATACTCATGCTATATTCTGCTGTCGAGGCACATAATAAAACATTGCATGAGTCTTATTTCAGCATGTAGCTCTTCTGCAACAGGTAGAAATATTATTATCAGGATTTCTTCACCCCATACCAGTTGCTTTTCCCAGGAGGTTAATACTTGGACATGGATGGATGTATAGATGTACAGATGGATGGATGTATAGATGTATAGATGGATGGATGTATAGATGTATAGATGGATGTATAGATGGATGGATGGATTGATGGATGTATAAATGGATGGATGGGTGGATGTATAGATGGATGGATGGATGTATGGATGGATGTATAAATGGATGGATGGATTGATGGATGTATAAATGGATGGATGGGTGGATGTATAGATGGATGGATGGATGGATGGATTGATGGATGTATAAATGGATGGATGGGTGGATGTATAGATGGATGGATGGATGGATGTATAGATGGATGGATGTATAGATGGATGGATTGATGGATGTATAAATGGATGGATGGATGTATAAATGGATGGATAGATGGATGAATGGATTGATGTATAAATGGAGGGATGTATAGATGGATGGATGGATGTATAGATGGATGGATGGATGTATAAATGGATGGATGGATGTATAGATGGATGGATGGATGTATAGATGGATGGATGGATGTATAAATGGATGGATTGATGGATGTATAGATGGATGAATGGATTGATTGTATAAATGGAGGGATGGATGGATGGATTGATGGGTGTATAGATGGATGGATTGATGGATGTGTAGTTGGATGGATGGATGTATAAATGGATGGTTGGATGTATAAATGGATGGATGTATAAATGGATGGATGGATGGATGTATAGATGGATGTATAAATGGATGGATGGATGTATAAATGGATGGATGGATGGATGGATGTATAAATGGATTGATGTATGGATGGATGGATAAATGGATGTATGTATAAATGGATGGATGTATAGACGGATGGATGGATGAATGGATGGATGTATAGACGGATGAATGGATTGATGTATAGATGGATGGATGTATAAATGGATGGATGGATGTATAAATGGATTGATGTATGGATGGATGTATAAATGGGTGGATGTATAAATGGGTGGATGTATAGATGGATGGATGGATGAATGGATTGATGTATAAATGGATGGATGAATGGATTGATGTATGGATGGATGGATAAATGGATGGATGAATAGATGGATGGATGGATGAATGGATGATGTATAAATGGATGGATGAATGGATTAATGTATGGATGGATGTATAGATGGATGTATAAATGGATGGATGTATAGATGGATGGATGAATGGATTGATGTATAAATGGATGGATGGATGTATAGATGGATGAATGGATTGATGGATGGATGGATGTATAAATGGATGGATGGATGTATAGATAGGTTGGTAGATAAATAGACAGACAGACATACAGATAGATAGAGTACTTGATCTCTGAGGGGAATTGTTTTGATAAAGCAGTACAATAAACAACAGAAATTAAAAGGGCACTCAGTAAGCTAAATTTTGTAAGAATAAGATGCTAAGTAGCAAAAAACTATATAAATTGAGAGTAGTGCAGGTGATGATCATAAGGTGACGGTCAGTAGAATTTGTCCATGAGAAAAAGAATAAATAATAATAACAATAATAAATACAGTGCAGCAAAATGTGAGGGGGGGAAAAACAAACAAAACATAGATGGACCATATAAAAGACGTTCTTCAGAATCAATAATGGTGTTTCTGCAGAAACACTATCTTTTTTCTTTTTTTTTCTTTTTTAAAAAATAGATTTAGTTTTTATAATAACCAATCTCATAAACCTGCATCCTTTGGTGTGAGTTGAGGATGATGGCGTACATGCACAAATGGAAAAATATAAAGAAGGCGGATGGTCCAAGATCCCTCTACAAGTGTCTTGCTCCTTGTTAAACATTATAGGAGGTGTCTCCAGTGCTGTTATTGTCAGGGGACGCTTTGCCACTATTAATTTTATGGTGGCGTATAATGCTGAAACCAGTGTTTTAAAGAGGAACAAAGTACCGTTATATATGGAACAAAGTAGTGTGTTAAAATATCTTGTAGCTCACATTAGCTCACTCGTTGCATGTGTTATTTATTTTAAATAGATGTTTATAAGGTCAAAGACACACAAGCCCTTCATTATAAACATTAGTCTCAGACTGCAGATGAGCCTCTAGACATACTGTATAACTGCAGTAGAGCAAGTGCTTTTTTTTGCACATCAACCTGTTTAATTAGATGTGTTAGAAGGCGAGAAAGAAGGGAAGAATGAGGGAGAGAAAGAAAGGGATGGAACGAGAGCGGGAGGACGTGAGCTTTCGTCCCAAACGTGGCAGCTGCTGTATGTTTGAAATGCATTAGCGCTAATAGCTGTGCCATTAGGGGAAAGACGAGAGGTGCTCCTACAGATGGAGAGAGAGAGAGAGAGAGGACAGAGATGGGGAGAAGGAACCATCTTCCAGGCCATTTACTGTAATCATCATTCTCTAATCAATGAAACCTTTCATCATAAGTCAAGCATGTGTGCATGCAATAGTCTACGTTATCACGAGAAAGCCCTTGTGCTTGACAACACATGCAGTATGTACGCTCTGCTTTTTCTCACTGCATGCTCACGAGTACAGCACTCATGCGTTGTTTTCGTATTTCTTCATTTGGCACCTTCCTACGTCAATAAACACACTATGGACAAAGATCTATGACTGTTTGTCTCCTTGCATGCATGCCTCGTCTTATATTCCTCCTTTAGTTAAGGACGTCTCATCAAGTGTGTGCACTTCAAACCCTAGTGGCTGGAGGAGGAACTGCAACTAGTAGCAATAGCGCCGTTGCCCACAGCAACTCTGCACCACTGTGTGTAATAAAGCTTTTGTTTGAGTTAATTGGCTCTACAAAGAAAAGAAGAAAAAAAAGTATGCCCTCTGTACTTGTCCCTCACCAGGCTGAAAGATTCATCTTGAAGGGAAAGTATTCAGGTGAAAACAAGAGGTGGTCTATTTTCGGGCTGATCCCTGCCTTGCATTTTAAATGCGCGCGCGCGTGTGTGTGTGTGTGTGTGTGTGTGTGTGTGTGTGTGTGTGTGTGTGTGTGTGTGTGCTTCCTTTGTTGATTTAATTATTTAATCTCTCCAAAGTGGACAGCAAGTCGCAGTTTGAAATCGGAACAATGATTACCGATTAGTATAAATAAAATTGGATATCTTTACGCATGTACGTCAGTTGGCTTCAGCTGGACCTTCAGCACCATCGTCTAGGTTATAAAGAGACACTCTCCTGCTAGTGCACCGAGAGGCTGTCCTTTTGGCATGAATAGTTAATGAAAGGCTTCATGTGCATTAAAAGCAAGCTGGTGTGTGAGCATCTGTCCTACCAGATCAGTGGTGCTGTTGTATGAAAGGAGAAAGACACACACAAGTAGGAACTGACTAAAATATCTAGAAACCCACCACCTGGGATATACACACGTACATAGACAGACATAGACACGTGCATTCGCATGCGCACACACACACACACCTGCTTTGCCGGCTGCCTCCAGCAGTTGCCTTGGTGACCCGTCAGGTTTGGTAATTTCAGCTTCCTGATTGCAGCACTAGCTGTAATTTGCTAAAGTGTCTCTCCTCAAGGGTTCACCTACTGTATCTCTTTCTCTCTCGCTCTCTTTTTTTTTTCTCTCTCTCTCTTTCTCTCATCAACACACATTTCCTTCCCTTGCTGAGTCTTAGCAGAATCTTCAGAAACCTCCTTGTGTTTTGTTGAGACCAAAGGATGTGCTTGAAATAAACAGCTTTTAAGCAACAGTGCTGGATCAAAATGTGTAATGTAGGGGGAGAGAGAGAAAGAGAGAGAGAGGAACCTGACTGAGGATATAATACTGAAATTGTGTACATCTGTTTTTATTTGTAACTACAGACCTAATCTCACCAACCCAGACAGTTGCGTGTTAGATGCGTGCTTGTGGTGGAGTTTGCCGAGAAAACCGCGGCGTGTCTCAGTTACATGCGATTCTGTGCAATGAATGAAATCAACTTTTCTTGAGTGATAGCAGCTCTGCTTTAAATCCAGCACCTGATGGTTTGATTTAACCACAATATGCCATGAGTTCTCACCGTGCTTCCAGGGTTTCCTCCGGGTACTCCGGTTTCGTCCCCCCAGTCCAAAGACATGCGTTGTAGGCTGATTGGCGTGTCTAAATTGTCCATAGTGTGTGAATGGGTATGAGTGCGTGTGTGATTGTGCATTGTGATGGATTGACACCCCATCCAGGGCGTCCCCCATCTTGTGCCCCGAGTCCCCTGAGATAGGCTCCAGACTCCTCGCGACCCTGTGTAGAATAAGCGGTACAGAAAATGGATGGATGGATTGATGCCATGCACAAATTCATGTTTTTGGCTGTATGTACATGCACTCTAAAAGCTATGGAATGTCATCTCACACCATTTAAAGCCTGCATTCACTGTCAGTTAACTGTCAGTTCATAATGTATACAAAGGTGTGTATTTTTATGGCCTGTCCAGTCACTTGCTGAAACTATCAACAGTATACAGTGTTTTTCACCCCTACTTAAGATTCACACTTTCTGCCACTGTATTTCTATGTCTTCTTGCAAAAAAGGACTCAACACTCAAGTTCTTCCACTCCAACTTTGGCAAACCATGTCTTCATGGAGCTCGTTTGTGCACAGGGGCATTGTCATGCTGGAACATGAAGGGAAATTGTAATGCTGTAGCATCTAAATACATACTATACAGTTGTGTGCTTCCAGATTTGTGGGAAATGTATGGGGAAGAAGCACATATGGGTATGATAGTCAGGGTGTCCACAAACTTTTGGCCAGATGGTGTATGTCATCATCTTAGTCTTTCTTATTATTTGTTTATTTTTAAATTCAGTCCACTTTTTCTGGATTTATTTATTTATTTTTTCCGATTTCAAAGGCTATTGAAAGCTAATACTTTAGAAACACCCCGTTTCGGATGAAAAATCCGCCAACCTCAGAGGCATCAAGTACATGAAAGTCATTTTAATAACCTGAAGGGCCTCCCAGAAAATCAAAGTAGGCACCTGCGTAAGCCAATTCTGAATGCAGAAAACTTCGCTGAATATGTATATTGCTGACCATGATGAAGCAGCTACTACACATGAATGAACTTCAAATATATATATATATATATATTTTTAAACAGAGAGCGACACAAAGTAGGCTTTAACAAGTACAGCAACACAGTGAGAAACAACTTCAGAAATAAAAGAGCGATTTGCACAATGAGGCACGAAAGCAAAGTCACCTATTACCTAATCTTTTAAATCAGACTCGGGCGTTCTGGACTTGTGAGCTTCTCTAAGTCTCTGCCTTGCCATGGTCCCCTGGGCCGTGCCACAGTGAAAGAAACTTTGGTTCTGCAAAATGCCGGTGCTCTCTCGTGTGTAAAACTGCGCCATCGATCCCTTCACAGAAGCTAGGGGCAAGATCAATATGCCACCAAATCCACATAGCCACGCTCCAGAGAATAGCAGCCCATCTCATCACATACCAAAAGGACTTTTGAGTATGTGTGTGTGTGAGTGTGTGTGTGTGAGAGAGAGTGAGTCTAGAATTTGGTCTGGTTAGAGAGCATGTGGATCCAGGAGATGGTATTAGGTGAAGTTACGGCTCTCATACTGTTGGGTATAACACACACATTCGCACATTTATATTGCACTCAGACTGTTTTACTGAGCCTGTCAAAGACTATAGCAGACCCGAGTGTTTTAACCTGAGGTAAAAGTATGCCACCAAGTTTCTTCTGACCTTATTGTGCGGTTATTTATTGTGCAGAGACACGTGTCTTTTTGCTCAGGGAGTGATCTTAGTATATATCCTAGTATAATAATTTCACAGAACACATTCCACAATTTTGGCTACTAACTGTTTTCTTATTTGTGCACTGAGCTCTGTCTTCTATGTATAAGATCTCATTCCATATTATGGCAACAAATATATTTTCATTTGTACAGCACATTTACATGTGGGCGGATGTGGATCAGGTGGTAGAGCGGGTTGTCCGCTAATCATAGGGTTGGTGGTTGGATTCCCGGCCCACGTGACTCCACATGCCGAAGTGTCCTTGGGTAAGACACTGAACCCCAAGTTGCTCCCGATGGCAAGTTAGCACCTTGCATGGCAGCTCTGCTACCACTGGTGTGTGTGTGTGAATGGGTGAATGAGAACCAGTGTGAAGCGCTTTGGAACCGCTAAGGTTAAAAAAGCGCTATACAAGTGCAGACCATTTACATGGAAAACAAAAAAAAGAGTCCTTACTACAGCCTTTGAAACATCACAGATTAGCGACTGTGCAGTATGACATGTAGCTATGCACTATATGGCCAAAAGTTTGAAATCTGACCAAATATGTTTTGTGCCCCCCCCCCCCCCCCAAGACTGTTGCCACAGTGTTGGAATCACACACTTTTATAGGATGTCTTTGTGTGCTGCAGCATTACACTTTTACGATCTTCACTGGAACTAAATGGCACAAACATGTTCCAGCATGACAATGCCCCTGTGCACAAACGAGCTCCATGAAGACATGGTTTGCCAAAGTTATAGTGGTAGAACTTGAGTGTCCTGTACAAAACTCTGAGCCCATTCAAGCCCACTGAACACCATTGGGCTGAACTACAACGCTGACCATGTGCCAGGCCTCCTCACCTGACATCAGTGCCTGACTTCACTAACGGTCTTGTTACTGAATGAACACAAATCCCTACAGCTACGTTCCAAAACCTAGTGGAAAGCCTTCCCAGAAGAGTGGAGGTTATTATAACCGTAAAAGAGGCGTGACGGGATGTTCAACAAGCACATATGGGTGTGATGGTCATGTGTCCAGAAACTTTTGCCCATGTAGTGTATCATTTGCTTGAGGCCAGGCCCTTTGCAAAATACTACTCGTCACTCGTAATGTCAGATAAGGCAGTAAAATTCAGTTGAGAGGAAATATGTTTTGATTGAGTAGTCACTGTCAGCTTTAGCATATTTCGATATAATCCTTTTACAAATCAGTTGTCTAATGTCTGACGAAAGATTGATCTGTTCTAAGTGTTGCTCAAGAGAGATCTGGTATTTAAGTATATTTAATCACTGTCTAATTTTCCACACCATTAACATTATTTGTAAAGTGTTAGATTTGACACTTCATTTTAAGATCAAAATCGTTGTCCTTCTTTTTATCTTTCAGCTGAAAACTAAGGTTTGGGGTTGTTTTTTTTTTGTTTTTGTTTTTTTTACACCTGCAGTTTAGTTTGAAACAGAGCACGGTTTGCATGAAAAATTGCTAATGCGAAAGCTGCCTTGCGAACCAGGAAGCACACCACGGTACCGAACCCGAGACTTCCTGTAGGAAGTAGGAAGGAGTTCGGCTGCACTGGAGCTGAGCCGCGATTCCCGTGAACGTGAACTCAGTTCGTACTCTAAACTCATTCAGAAACTAAAGTAACCTGCGTCTGTGTTTTAGTCAATGATGACATCATTAGTTTCCAAAATACACGTGTACCACGAGTGGCAGGGGAAAGTTGTAGGACACAGAAGAGGTCCACTGCTGCGAATAATATCTGCTGCATATAATAGCACCAAAATAATAAAGAATAAAAATAAAAATATGGCGAGTCGCGTTGTGTTCTCCATGCTCGTTTGTGACGATGTAAGATGAACTCAAATGCACCAGGGTTCGATAGAATCAAGTAAGTCTGCAACCAGACCAATGCTGCGAGGAGCACCGGGAACAGTCGCACTCGGATTCGGACCGCAGCAAACATGCCCAGTGTGAAAACCACCTAAAAGAGCTGTCTTGACCATTTTGGACCAAGTTTCCAGTGGTCTCCCTAATAGATGTTAAATATATATCTATGTGTGTAAGTTTACCTAAGCCCAACATATACTGAGAGTTTGTTTTTCCCATAATTTCTAAATCTAAACCTAAACTTGCTGCCACTCTGGGGTAATTTCCATATTTTCAGGTCTTTTTCCTTCGCAGTGATGAGTCAGAAGAGACTGCTGCTGAATTTGTTCCAATCGGTTTGGCTTCCACAGACAAAAACAAGTTAAAATATATGCAGTCTCGCAAAGTCTCTACAGCCTCTGCCCCCGCCCCAAACTATAATGCCCATAATGCAGTGCACCTAAACTTTAACCCTAGCGTACTCCAATGTTTTTGCATACCTCCTATATAAAACTGGTTTGGTAATGTCATATAATCTGCAACAACGGTCGCTGGATATCATGGGAAGGTAACATTGTGTAGGGACGATAATAATATTTTATTGCACAAGCCTCACTAAACATATGCATTCTTGTCCTGATGGACATTATACTTCATCTCTTTTATCTTCGACGATGGAATAGTGTTCACTGGAAATGCCACTGATCTGTGTGTACTTGGTGTGTACTTAGGTCCTCATGTTTGTTCTCTCGCGGTATCTCTTTCTGTCTCTATCTCTCACGTGTCCTTGGCCAACACTGGCCTTCTAAAACGCTAGTGGCGATTTTGTGATGGGAATGATTACGGGTTCGCAAATAACATGTTTCTCACTCCCTGCTGCTGACTGTTGATTGGCCACTCTTAGCCCCATGGGCCGGACAAGCTCTCCTTTAGAGAGCCGAGAGGGAAAGAAGAAAGGATGGAGAGAAGAGTCATACATTTAATACAATCTAGACAGGAGATAAGTAGATAGATATAGAGACAAACAGGCAGAAAGTGAAGTGTTAGTATAAAACCAAAGAGTGAATGGAAACCCAAAGGAGCGAAAGAGAGAGAAAGTAGGAAAAGGATAGGTTTACTTTATCGTACGATATTTGTTTCTCCTGTGATAAAAGCATTAAGTGACTACAGCTCAGAAGACACTTACGGCTTTTAGCACAGGAGAAACAACACCAAAGCTCTGTTTATGACCCTGTAAAATCAGACTGGTTCTTCAGATTGGACCCTCAAGGTCCGTTGTCTTGCAGCGTTTAGCTCTAACCCTAATCAAACATACCCGAAAAAGCTAGCCAAGGTCTTGAGGATTACTAGAAAATTACAGGCAGGTGAGTTTGGAAGTTGGAGCTAAACTCTGCAGATTTGTAGAACCCTGTGATAGATCATGCTTCACTGTTTGTCAATATTAAATGTAGTAATATTTTAGACCTCACTGACAAGCATACGCTATTGTACGTCAATCATAAGCATAGTTACTGTAAAACACTGTTCATTTTTATTATTCGTTAAGCTTACATAACCTGTTAATTTCACAAAATGCATGAATAAAGTAGGCTTTTCCCCAGATTTCTACTAGCCCTATCTCTGAAACCAGTAGGATCTCAAACTCAAAATTATTACAGCAGAATGCTACTATAGAGGACTTATTTCTGTGAAAATTTCAGGTTCGTATCTGCTCCCCCACCAGAGGTATTCAACCCGAAAGTGAGGAGAATTTTAGAAAATTGCACTTTCTCACCTCCTTAAGGTCATAAACCTGAAATGTTCTGCATGCACACTTATGTACCTAGGACCCTCCTAAAAAGACTGAGACTCGAACACTTTAACATTGTAAACTGATAAAAGTGGAACTTTGAGCAGTCTTCCCAGTTATATTTAGAATTAAGTTCTAAGTCTAAGGAGCAAGAATGTGCAAAAGGTTTATGTATGTACATGAACCTCGTAATGTGCTCTAGAGAATAGATTTTGTCGCAAGGAGCCAGGACCATTCTGAACCGAGATATTGAGGTTTCGGTAAACAGCTGTATAACCAAAATGTGTTGTGTGCCATGACATGAAGATGGCCTTCATAGTTAAACCAAGTAACAAAGAACAAATAAACAAAAAACAAACCTGATGGTTTTGCAATGCCAATACATAGAGGCAATTGGCAAAAAAGAAAAATTTAAAACAGTCAAGCAACTTTATAATTACTGGACCACTTGAGATGGACTGACCCATAAGAGAGAGGAGAGAGAGAGTATAACATCTATCCCACTATGAAAAGTATGGGCAATTTTGCTCTCTTTGACTCCCAGCCATGGATGGTTGTGGCATGAAACTCACGATCGCCAGGCAATAGGGCGGACTCTTTTTAGTTGCAAACACATGTTGAACTGAAGTTTATATCTAATGAATTATGTATATAAATTAACATATATATATATATATATATATATATATATATATATATATTTGCAGTTCTTGGTATTATTTTAGATATTAGGTCGAGTTACCAAAATCATTTTTTATCAGCTCTGCTTAAACCCTGCTTCATGCATTCATAACCTTGCATTTAGTATTCATACCCTGTGCTTCTTACACATTATACCTATACTAGGGTACACGAACACATCATAGCACAAATCAAATATAAACAGCTATTTCTTATTACATATAAAGCTATACACAGCCTCGCACCTCTCTGACCTCACACAATTCTACTACTACTGTCTATCCATCCATTTTCCATACTGCTTATCCTACACAGGGAATCTGGAGACCCAAGGGACTCGGGGCACGAGGTGGGGGACACCCTGGACGGGGTGCCAACCCATCGCAGAGCACAATCGCGCACACACACTCACACACCACGGACAATTTAGAGATGCCAATCAGCCTACAATGCATGTCTTTGGACTAGGGGAGGAAATGGGAGAACCAGAAGGAAACCCCTGTAGCACGGAGAGAACATGCAAACTCCACGCACATACAGTAGAGCAGAGGCAGGATTCAAACCCGCAACTCCGGGGATGTGAGGCAAACCTGCTGACCACTAACACCTTGCCCCCTTTTCTTCCTCTTCTTCCTCTTCTTCTTCTTCTTCTTATTATTATTATTACATTGCAATGTGATATGTTTCCAGGTCACAGTCTTCTAAGCCAGTTGTTTTTGTGATTTTCTTTTTTTAATTGGCAGTCTGTGGTATTAGTCTGAACCTGCATTAGACAGTGAGATGTGTGTGTGTGTGTGTGTGTATGTGTGTTCTATGAGTGCTCAGGAACACACGCAGCGAACGCTGTTCTTCACCTCGGAATTTGCGCTGCCTATTTTAGCCTTTTAATCTAGTCGTGTAGCTGCTTATCGGCATTCAAATGAACATCTGCATGTAGCTCAAGTGCTCTGTAATCGCTTAAAAGCCCTGGGATTAGGAATGCCTGCTGATGAGCAAGCCGCACCCTCGGGCTCCCATCATGCACTCTGTTCCAGAGGGTCTGGAAACCATGAAGAGACAGGCTTTACTACAGGTTGCTTTAATAGACTTTGAGGCGCCTCAATGGCACACAGGATGTGCACGCTGTAATTTCATTTATGATCTTTTAGAAACGGATTTTGAAGTTTTTCTGATTAAAATGGCCTTTAATTATGATCCCGATTTTCGGTGACTTTTAATTCTTTTTCTCATCTCAGTGTCAAAACAGCCAGCTTAGAAATAAGGTTTTTCAAGGAACCAACTGCTTAAAGGAAGCCGTATGTTCTCCCAGCTGAGTGAAGTACTTTCCTTAAATTGTTTACTTCAAAGAAATAAAAGTCGACTGAGTAATCCCTCCTCCAGAACGTTTGAGGAGAAAATTACAGAAATAATGAGAACTTATGTTTATTGCTAACATGGAAGGGGTTTTTTTTATTTTTCCTTCTTTTTTTCCTGTTAAGAATTGCTTCATCAGACTACCAGCTGCCAAATGATTACCTGTATTTTCAAAGCACTTTTGTGTGAATTGCTTCCTGTGGACTGTTATAAATATTACATTATACTGTATATAACAAACAAGCCAGATGATTCACAGGTTCAGCTGTGAAAAACAAAATTTCCCCATTTTTGTGGAAAGCTTAACATTTCCTATAATACAGCTCATGGTGCAATTATGTATTTATGTCACGGGCTATTAAACAATCCTGTACCAAATGATTGCGTGAGATTTCTTAGTTGCTAGTCATAGCATAGCTTATTGTATACATTCATAAGCTTTGATATAACCCTACAATAAACTCAGGTGTCTGTGTGTGTACACTTTTCCAGTTAGGTTTCAGTCTTTGTGGATGTTCTCTCTGGTCTCTCTCACAAGCGTAGGTTTGCTCTGGGTTCTCTAGTTTCCTCCCACTGTCCAAAAACATGGAAGTGGATTGGCTACATTAAATTGCTCATAGCTGTAAATGTGTGTGTGTGTGTTGTGCCCTGCAGTGGCCTGGCGTCCCATCCAGGGTGAATTCTCCAACTTTGCTCTCAGTGTTAACAGAAATTGCTCTGGTTACTGAAGCTATTGATATCGATGGTGGCTTCTAGGTTGCTGCGCTTTATTAAACAGCTGTTCATCTCAGTTTTAGTGAACTAAGCAGAATCCAGTGCTGGTGCATTCAGTTAGCTGAGAAATGAAAGACAATGTGGAAAGGAAATCCAGATGCATTCTTCTTTCTCAAGTTAACATACTCTATTTCTGAGTTAAGTATTTGGGTGGTTGAGATTTTTTTTTTATGCGTCTGCTACGGCTGCAACTAACGATTATTTTCATAATCGATTAGTTGGGCGATTATTTTCGATTAATCGGATGGGGGCAGGGCAAACTTTCAGTACCTTTTTTTTTTCATTTCTTTAAAATTAAATCCTCAAACTGAGTGTTACAAATATAAACTTCAGACTAAAACTTTACAACTGTTTGTCCAATTATATAAGACTGAAAAGAACACAATACATACACACACCAGAATATATATATATATATATATATATATATATATATATAGACAGAGAGAGAGAGAGAGAGTATTTATGCATAATTTTTTTATGGATGCACAAAAAGCACAGAATTAAACTACAGTCCTAAATGAATAATAAAAACTCACTTTCACTGCACCTTGTGGTTTCTGTTCCTCACTGCCTTTAGACATATTATTTCACTTGTGTTTACTTTTGATCATAATGTTTTAATTAGACATTACAGATCTTACTCGCACTCCCACTGTTACCACTACACTGCGAGTGAGGAGCAACGCGACCTTGTTACTAACACATCACTTCCGTTATAATAAACAACAGAATTTACTCCGCAAGCGCACAAATACAGCATATAATGACAAACTGTCATTAAAATAAACCTCTTAAGCAACTTGCACCAGTTTCCCCAAGCACTTGCACATGGTGGAGCATTTTGAATATAAACATAAGTTTGTGCTCGTGCATCATTGTCGTGCTTCCGTGCTACACAAGTTCTGCTTTGTAAAGTTTGCAGGTTACGGTCTTCTTCACTGTGTTTAATATAAAATGCTCCCTGCCTTAGAGGACTTGGAGGAAGCACACGTTCTTCCTCATGTTGGGAATAAAAAGTAACGTTGACAAACAGTAAACTGAAGAAAGTCATTGTCGGTGACTCTGGGTATCTGCTAAAGTTAGCGGCATCGCATTACATGCATATGACGTCATGCGTCGTCGACTAGGAAATGGCTTATACTTCCGGTTAGTAAAAAAACACGCTAGTCTTACATTTGAGACAATATTACTTTTCTAAAATTCACACACTAGATGGTAGAGCACACAGTGCATAGTGTAAGGGTACAGTACTTCATTTGGGACACAACTTTAGTATTTACTCTCTGAAGCGTGTTTTCGGAACAGAAGTAAGGAAGACCAACTAATCGATAATGAGATTCGTTGACAACGATATTCATTATCGATTATTATCGATTAGTTGTTGCAGCTCTAGCATTTGCTTTTCTTTACATCATGAATGTCACCACTTTAGCAATTCAGCTGCTTCAATTCTCTCGTCTACACTAGGGTTGTCATGTTAACTTTCGAACTCTGAATATTCATTGAGTTTAAGACAAAACTGCACATTTTGTGCTTTCGAATTTAAGATGTGTAGCAAGCACTAGCATTTTAATGAAAACATACTAGTGAACAAATGAGATGCAAGATATTAACAATACACTAACAATGTTTTCTGAAGAAGAAAAATCTAGAAAGAACAGGTCTAGTGTTTCAAATAATCTAGTCATAGTCAGTAATGTCAGGGATTGAGCCGTTTAATCTGAACAGTGAATGAATAACGGTAAACTGAAGCGCTTGACTAGCGGGTTAATTAACGCATCCTATACACATGAGATTAATCACATTTACACAACATAAACCTAATATTACATCCTGCTTCTGCACAAAATGACACGAATGCACAAGTGAAGTTGAACGTAAGTAAGACGCTGGGTAGAATGGGTAAGTCAGGTTGTGAATACACTCTTTCCGTAACAACGCAGTAAAACACGGACAACGAACAACTAAAGCATAAAGAATTCATAATATTGTATTACAGTAGTGTACTCAATGTAATATTATTATTTCGAAAGAACAGGTTTTCACAACAAGGGCAGCTTTCACATCTTTTTGTCGATACATGTTTAAGTTAATATATAAAATATGTGAATATTTGGTTAATTTTTGCATTTTCTTATCAACTAAAATGCCGTTGACTAATATTCCATGCCATTTAGGTCAGAGTAAAAGTGACTAAAATTAACAAACATGACATGACGAAGAGAAAAACTATTTTTTGACATTCCAATTCCACTTAAAATGACAATAATATCAATATGGTTTATCGCAATTATGTCTGGGACAATATATCGTCTGACAAAACTAGTTATCATGATAGGCCCAGTGCCAAGGTCAAAGTTAGTCTTCACCCCCGTGACATGTATATTAACATGTCTTTTCACTTCTTTTTTTTTTTTTTCATCATTCCCATGAATCACGCAGTGATGTAGTCAAAAGTCAGATCAGCAAAGAAGTTGCTGCACTGGAAGTGTGGAAGGCTTTCAGCGATTAGTACAGTTGATTCATGTACGATCCGGTCAAAGACATGAGTCAACATGGAAAAATAAGGTCACATTTGATTTCAGGTTGTCTTTTAAGGTCACTTTATTAAAGTGTGTAGGGCTGGTCAGCTGGTCACCTGACTTTCATAAATCAGGAAGGTGTTTTTGAGAGAGTAGATAATTGCATTGGCCTCTGTTCCTTCCTTTTCACCTCAGTGACCAGCTTCCTACTCACAGCATTCCTGTGTAACTGGCCTCATTCTCATCGCTGGATCACCATTTCTTGCATCTCTTTACTCAACCCATCCCCTGACACCTCTGATAGTTCACTAGATTAAGTGGTATGTCAATAGCACACGTCACTTTTACTCTGCCATCGCAACAATTTGATAGCACGTACTTACGCTTATTCTTTCGTTGTACGTCACTGTCTAATTTACCATATCGTGATCTCAGCCTCAATGTCCACATATGTGTTTGTTCATGTCAGTAAGTGTTTGTGCTGTCAATGTTTGAATCTGAGCCTCGTCATAAGCATTTAAATGCCCAGCGTACCCGGTGTGACTGTGCAAATGACAAATAAACGACTCTTGACTCTTGATGTTTTTGTGCCATAGCCCCATTTACCCAGCATGCTCCCCTCCTCTCTTCTCTCACCCAGCATGCTCACCTATTATTTCATAGGGGCTTGCGGCTCTTTGCTAGATCCCTTTCCCCATCCGGGACTCGTATCTTATTTTTTTTCTCCAGCTCCAGTACTGACCCTAGTGCTACTCCCAACCCAGCAAGCAGCTACAGCCCTAGTTTCAGCTGCTGTGGGTCCCACCATCACTTTTCATGACACAAAACACACTGTGAAAGTTTTAATAAATGAATTGCTCACACTTTATAGCAAGTCTTGACTGGTCATTTTTCAGTTCTGCTTAACAGATCGAAATGCTCCAGATGCCACGCCCATTTTCCCCCAAATACACTAGAAGTACAAAGACCATTAAAATAGTAGAATTGTAAAGTTCGAAAATTGGATTCTAATTTTGCACATACCTTTTAAACGGGCTTATCACTCATTTAAACAGGCTTATCAATCAAATCAGTCATTTGAACTGTTCAACAATTTGTGTTAAACAATTTGCATTTAGACCAAAAATTCCATTACGTGACTGTCTGTCAGAAAGTTGGACGTGTTACATCTCAGTTTGACCATGATCTCTGCTCTTAGTGGATGATGGATCAAGGACACTGGAGTGTGGTGGCTGAGTGGAAGCCTTGTGTCTCTGTTATCTCTTTTATTTTTTTGTCTCATTCAGCCCCACTCTCTGGCCAGTCTGTGGCCTAATGAAGAGCAGCAAATGAAATGTGTGATTGTGTTTGATAGGAAGTCGGTTTCCATTAGAGGGCCATTGTACACTCTCTGATGGAGATCTCTGGAGTCCGAGTGCCTGGAGAGTGTCTCAAAAACAGAGTGCTGAGCCAAATCAGCAAGGTCTTGAAATGTGAATGGATCAATGAAAGAATTTATTTGATGATTAAAATACATACAGTTGCAATCAAAAGTATTCAACCCCCATTTGCAAATCAGGTTTATTGTCAAAATGTACAGACTTTTAGCTGTTTACAATGCACAGATCAAACAAAAGCAATTGAAATAGTTCAACACAATGAACACTTCAAGTGGTTTCCCCAAATTCAACTGAAAATGCAACTTATGATTTCTCCAGTCTCAAAATTATTAAACTCCCTGTATAGAATCCCTCAGAACGGCACAAATATGTAAAACAGGTGTTGTCTCAAGCACACCTGATGCAACTAATCAAGGGCGTCAATAGTTGCAGCAGGTGTGCTTGAGCTGGAACACATGAAATATCTGAACTGGCTAGGGGTTTATTGAGTGTACACTACCTGGACAGGGCAGAAAAAGGAAGCTATCAATGAGCTGCAAGCAGATTTCTGATAAGGCAGGTTGTGAAAAACCCTCGAGTGACTGCAAAAGACCTGCAGCAAGACTTGGTGGCAACAGGCACTGAGGTTTCAGTGAGCACAGTAAGGTGCGTACATCACTACTGACCCCAAAACACAAGAAAAGTCACTCAAAATCATATAAATAATCCACAGAAGTTTTGGGATTCTGTTCTGTGGAGCAATGAAATAAGACAGGAACTTTTCGGCACAATGGATCAGCGGTATGTCTGGAGGAAGAAGAATGAAGAAAGAACACTCTGTCCACAGTCGAGCATGGTGGTGGCTCGGTGATGCTCTGGGGCTGCTTTGTATTCTCTGGCACTGGAAACCTGCAGTGTGTGGAAGGCTTAATGGATTCATTGAAGTATCAGGAAATCCTAGGAGAAAACTTCATGCTATCTGTGAGGAAGCTGAAGCTTGGGCGTCATTGGACCTTCTAACAGGACAATCATCCCAAGCATACCACAAATTCCTCCATGGCTTGGTTGAAGAAAAAGTCCTGGAAGATTCTACAGGGCCATCACAGTCACCTGACTTGATCCCCATGGAAAATCTCTGGTGGGATTTGAAGAAGGCGGCTGCAGCACGCAAACCCAAGAATATTACTGAACTGGTGTCATTGCTCATGAGGACTGGGCTAAGATTCCTCAGGGACGCCGCCAGAAGCTCTGCATTTCATTTGCAGCAGGTCATAACAGCAAAACGGTGCTCTACTAAGTACTGAAGATGCTTGCCATGAAGGGGGTGAATAATTTTGAGACTGGAGAAGTCATTATAAGTTGCATTTTCAGTTGAATTTGGGGAAACCACTTGAAGCATTCGTCGTGTTGAACTATTTCAATTACTTCTGTCTGATTTGTTCATTGCAAACTGCTGAAAGTCTGCAAATTTTGACAATAAACCTGATTTGCAATGGGGGGTTGAATAATTTTGATTGCAACTGTATAAGATGCCCACAATAAGAAAAAAAAAAAACCACAGTGGAGCTTATTTCCATTGTGGATATCACATAAAACAAAAAGATACTGTGCCGTTACTATACATGTGCTTGAACAATTGATGATGTTTTGCACATAAGATTATAGAAGAATTTGCTTGGAAAGCTGAATATTATGCTTGAGTGTGTTGTGATAATAGAGTTTGGTTTTATGTGCACACAAAATGTCACCAAACTGTGTTTGATATCTAGACTTAAGCTTGGAGCTTGAAACTGCACGTATTCCATAGTGTGACCTTTAAGAACATAAATGCTGCAGAAAGTAACGTAAAACTAATACACACGCACACACACGCACATTTGTCTTTCTAGCCTTGTGAAGACCACTGACATTATTATTACTAATTATTTCAGTACCTACACCTAAATCTAACCCTGAACTTTAATTTCAGTAACCAATAGGAAACCTTTTAGCTCTTTTATTTGACCCCAAAAGGCCAAAACTGTCAGATATTCCTGTTTTTTTGTGGGGACACTTGGTCCCCTCCAAGATCTAAAAACATACACACACCCTCTAACATAGATCACTCACAAAGTCACAAAAAAAAACCTGAACTAGAACAGGACCAACTGGGACAGCTAGTTAAATTCATTTTCTTTATTGAGAATCTACAGACAGATCAGATCAGGACACATGGGGAGTGTGTGTCATGTAATTATAAATTAATTAATGTGTGTCTGGGTGAGATATGGATGCAAAGTCAAAGCTGTCTCCATGGATAACACCGAGACCATTTGCCATTTAAATGTCAAAATGTCCCGACTTATAAAATGAGAGCTTTGTGGATGGATCCAAAGTGTCAGAGTAAATGCGTTTGAGGGTAGCATGAGGATATATGTACCGTAACTTTATATAAGAAGTGTATGAAATGGGTATTGGAAAATATTTTTGGGTAATAATGACAAAAACATATTACACTTGGGGTAGTATGTGTGTTTAACCTAAGTCCAAGAAAAACTAGGACAATGAGATTGAGATAGACATAGCTTCAGCAGGTGGACTTGCCACCGTATGGACAAACAGTGGGCAAGAGTGACCATGGTTTTACACCTGTGTGTGTGTGTGTGTGTGTGTGTGTGTGTGTACTTTGTGCTTGCTAAGTCATTTTATCATCACATGATCACATCTACATAAACCACATGAACTCTGGAATTTGACACAGACACTAGGATTGTGAGACAAAGAAAGATCTTAGCCATGTGACCATTATCACAACTATAACAATAACCATTTGTTCTATTTATTTATTTCTTTTTTCACAAGAAGACGCTAAAGCCAACATGTCCAACGTGAACACGGTTTGGAGCCATTTTCTTTCCAATGTCCTTTCAAGTGTTCTTTCCAATTCAAGTTAATTGTGAGTGGGAGTGGTCAGAGTGTCTGTGTGAGTGAGTGGGAGTGGTCAGGGTGTCTGCATGAGTGAGGGGGAGTGGTCAGGGTGTCTGAGAGAGTGAGTGGTCAGGGTGTCTGCGGGAGTGGTCAGAGTGTCTGTGTGAGTGAGTAGGAGTGGTCAGGGTGTCTGCGGGAGTGAGTGGGAGTGGTCAGAGTGTCAGTGTGAGTGAGTGGGAGTGGTCAGGGTGTCTGTGTGTGAGTGAGTGTAAGTGATTGTGAGTGTGAGTGATCAGGGTGTGTGTGTGTGTGTGAGAGAGAGTGAGTAGGAGTGATCAGGGTGGGTGTGTGTGTGTGTGAGTGAGTGTGAGTGATCTTGGGGTGTGTGTGTGTGTGAGTGATCAGGGTGGGTGTGTGTGTGTGTGAGTGAGTGAGAGTGATCAGGGTGTGTGTGAGTGTGTGTGAGAGAGTGAGTAGTAGTGATCAGGGTGTGTGTGTGTGAGTGAGTGAGTAGGAGTGATCAGGGTGTGTGTTGTGTGTGTGTGTGTGTGTGAGTGAGTGTGAGTGATCAGGGTGTGTGTGTGTGAGTGAGTGTGAGTGATCAGGGTGTGTGTGTGTGTGTGAGTGAGTAGGAGTGATCAGGTGTGTGAGTGTGAGTGAGTGTGAGTGATCAGGGTGTGTGTGTGTGAGTGAGTGAGTAGGAGTGATCAGGGTGTGTGTGTGTGTGAAAGTGAGTGTGAGTGATTAGGAGTGATCAGGGTTTCACAGTTCCAGATCTTCTATTCACAGAAGAATAGTAATTTTCTACACTGAAATGCAGTGCTGTCGTTGTGTGGAACCTAGTACGAGAGACCAGGATAAACACGTTGACATGTGTGGTGTCTAAGACAGTAGTCAGCATAACTGTTTTACCCAGAGGACCAGAGTTAGAACTCACACACACACACACACACACACACACACACACACACACACACTCTGCAGGCCAGTGCCCTCTCAAGCAATTCTGCTGCCAGACAAGTGCTATTTATAGCAAACTCTCCCATCCTCTCCCAACTCTCTCTCTCTTTCTCTGTCTCTCTCACAAAACATCTTGCAGCTCTGGTTTATTTCTTATTTCTCTTTACCAAGCTCTCTTGTCTCACTCTTCCCTTCCATCATAATCGCATTTGCTGTCTCTTTCTCTTCCAGTCTCTTCTCTTCTCTCTCCCTCCATCATTTTCCTTTTTTATCCCTTCCATCATAATCTTTTCTTTCCCTTCTACCCTATTCTTCTTTCTTTTCCTCTCTCATCCTGTCTTTCCTCGTCAGTCCCTTCAGCGTCTCTCTTTTTCCTCCCTGTCTCTTTTATCGACTGTCTACATCTATTTTCCTGTGACTTTCTTGCTGTCTCTATTCCTCTTCCTCCGCTCTCTCTCTCTCTCTCTCTCTCTCTCTCTCGTGTACTTAGCAGATGGGATAAAAATTGCGAAAGGGGATATCGACTATGCTTTTCCCTGTCTAGGGAGGCAGTTTGTCATCACAGCCACTGGGACTTGCTGCGTTCGCCTTGGCAGCTCGAAGAGGAGCTGGAGCCAGGCCAAAAATTAAAAGAGAAAGAGGGAGACGGGGTGAGAAAGATAGAGACATAGAAAGAGAGAGAAACAGGGAGATTGAAAGAGAGTGGTGTTCAGACATAATAAAAGAAGTGACGCTCAGATCCTACACTTAGGCATCCTGCGCTCCATTGCCCTTGAGAGCCTGTCGTCTTTGGGTACATGAAGAAGACACGAGTAGAGGAGAGAGGGAGGAGAAGAAATACAGGCCGCCTGCAGAGATCAGACAGCAGGGATTCTCACTGTGTGACTGTGGTGGCATTAGACGAGATGGATATGCTGCTCTCAACCTCTGTTTAAACTTCATTACACAATACACATTACTCCTCTCAATAGAGTTAAGTAGCATGGCAGTTGTGTGCTATATTTAGAGATCAGATTCCAAACACAGTGTCTGATGCCAGAAAGACACTCTGGAATCAGGGGAGAAAAAAATTCTGTTCTTGTTGCTTCATTTGGACATTTTGTGCTAATTACTAGAGAAATCATGTCAAGGACATTTCAGAGGCAAGACTGAATGTTGACTGGTGTTTTCTGGAACATTGCGCAATCTTTCTCACTCTCTCAGGACTATTTCAGGACACACTCAGCAATACCTCGATAATGGGCTTGGTTTCATTTTCAGGCCATTGAGATCGTGGTTTTCATCACACTAGGTGGTACTACTTATGATAATACATACTACTACTATAATAAAATTATTTTAATCATTTTCAGTCATTTGAATTTGATTGCGATATTTAGTTCAAATTAAACCACATATCGATGCAGGAGAGCATTATCTGGAATTTCAGCAGAGAAAACACTCTGTCTGTTTCTGTTAAGTTAATTGGCATTATTTAAATTTACACAAAAGTAAAAATATATATATATATATATAACAAAATGTCATCCATGATGCAACTGCAGCAATTTCAGAAAGATTTATAGGCTAATATGTCTTCTTTAACCACAAGCAGTTGGCAAAGCGTCCTCTCGATGTCTAACCTCTAATCTATTTAACAGTAATGAATCTTTCAAAATCGCACCAACCGACAAACCACATAAAAGACGGATTGACATTTTTGTCTCCTAAGTGTGGCCTAAGGATAGGGTCATTATTTCATTACCACGATTTCCCATTAGCAAGCACAGAACATGTCGGGAAAATAAACACAATTTGTATATTCGTACCAGACACTTGCGAAGGAAACATCATTCAGAAATTGGATTGGGGTAGAAATAGATTCAAGCAGGCTTCAAATTTATATTTATTTCTCAGTGTTAATTTATGTTCTCTGTTTGTTTGTTTTTTTTTCCCCAGGAGAGTGCAATAGAGTACTACGACTCCAAGGCTGAATCTGATTACGTAAGTGGCATTTCTGTTTTGCGTTTTGAGAATGAATTACTTAATTTGTACTGGTGCTGATTTATGTGAAATGTGTATACTTGCAGGATGTAAAGACACTGCGGTCTGAACTCCCACAATAAATGAACTGTTTTTCTCTCACAAATTGGAAACCCTAATCCTGAAGCACATCTCTAATGGTTTTAATGGCAGTCTGGGACTCTCTGGGGTGCTTTACTTGGTAGTCCTCTACAAGGACAAAATCCAAAAGATTCAATAGGCAAAGCAAGGGCCTACACACAGCAAAGAGAACCTACACCAATAGGGGTAATTGGCAAGACCTTGCAAAGATTACACGGGCTAATACTCAGGTGATGGTGACGTTTGTTGGCGAGAAGGTGAAATTTCCCAGGCTGGTGTGACAGAACCCCGTGGCCATGAAGCCTTTGGTTACTGGGAGATGAGTATGGGGGAAACATGGTGCTAGCAGTGGTGTCAGGATATCCAAACACTGGGATTGGCAAGACTTCACAAAGATGCAATGCATGTGTTAGCTTTATATATTCCTAGCTCTTCTCCTAGGAAGTAACCTGGAAATGGTGAACCAGAAGCTAAGCTAATAGTCAGTTGAAGGTGACCTCTGTTGGCAAGGAGGTGTAATGTCATGAGCTGGTGATAGCGGTTCTTTTCTGTACATGAAAGGTCACAGCTCTTTTTACCCAATACAGCCAGTGCTGATTGATTTATCATTGCCAAGAATGGCACTGATTCCAGAAGTCAGCCAACCACAAAATGCAGGACATGACTGAAGGTGAGAGAGAGTAGTACAGGGACGCACAGAGAGTGATGGAGGAATCGTAAATCAAAGAGCGATTTTTTTTTTTTTGTTGCAGGGCAGGCATGTGATTAATGGCTGGCTACTTTAGGGGCCGTCAGCATCCATAATTGGTGGATATAACTCATCATTAAGGAGGCCAAGGGGACACCCCCCTTGACACACCCTTTTGACCCCCATCTTGCCCCCTGCTGGCCTGAGAAACATGGGGCTGTAGGGCACAAAGTTAATTCCCTCACACAAATGTGCACTACACACACACAGCTTTAGCTTACTTTGTGGAAATCTCTTCAACTTCAGAAAAAAAACTACGAGCAAACAGTGATCCACTTCCTCCTCCTACACGCTCACACATCCCCCAGCCAGGCACTTTCTGTTAATGTCTGAGCGTTATTAAAGTGTCTTTTTGTTCAAGGCACCAATAATGTTAAGTCCCTGCGTTTTTTCCAATGTTGAATAATCAATTGCTTGATGGTTCCAAAAACAGGAGAAGAAAAAAAAAAAGCATAAAAGCACCTACAATTTCACTGTCGTCAAGAAATCCAGACTCTTATGAATATGAAAATCTATGGCTCATATTCAGAGTCGGGAGACTTAAGTGAAAAAGTTACATCAGTAAGATGTTCAGGTTACACACATGCGTAAGGCACTTTCCTGAGTGCCCCATTCAAATGATTAGAATTGCCTGTGTGTAGTTCCCACCTCCTTGGCTGCATCTTTCTTGAGTAGAAGCATCCAAAAAAAATTAACGTGAAGATAAAAAAAAAAAGGGATAGAAAATGTGAACTTAAAAAGCAGAATGTGTGCACAAGAAGTCTAGTTACAAGATACTAAATCAAGGTCTTGAAATTGTCATGTGTGCACAGGACACTGGATATTTTATCACGCTTTCGACTGAATATTTTGATTTCTTGAATCAGTAAAATAACAAAGTTCCTGTAAAGAAAGCATGCCTACAGTTTGAAGAAAAAGCTGACTCAGCACTCATCTGCTCCATTTCCGTCTTACTTTAAGTAAGTGTTGTTCATAATTTTATCTACAAAAGTTTGGGCCACAAGATAAGCAATGTTTCCAATTTAAAAAAACAAACAAAAAAAACAACAACTTTAAAAACAGTCATATGAATTAAGTAATAGTGTCGTAATTATGTGTCATATTTAGGTGTTTGCCCTCAAATGGCATTCCACAGTTTTAATGTATTTGCAAAGCCTAAAGCATACATTTCAGCATGACATATTGTCAGACAGCGATGCTGCGAGCCAATATTGCTCAAGAAAATAGGCTTAAATCAAAGGCAACATTTCTGTATAATTGAGACACGCTTATATTTTAGGCTAACGTTGCCCTGTGTGCAGAGCTACTGTGCAGTTCTCTGAGTGGCACTTAACTCTGTAGTTATATCTCAGGTCTGAATACTGATGTGCTCAATTTCACTCTTTAACTCACTACATGCGAGTAATTGAACTCTAAATATGGCCCTATATGCAGCTGGCCCCTTCCCTCGCAAACTAGTGTTGCGTGGCCTGTATTTGCTTATTGACTGCATTTACATTACCTAAAAAGGGAACTTAGGAAACATCTGAAATGCATTACTTTTCCCCCACCTTTTTCTGATAAACTTTCTCTTCTCAACTATCCAATGGAGTAAGAACTACAAGCTCAGGATACAAGAATAACCAAACCTCAGAGTCATCCTACCTTGTAATAATGTAAGATCCATTTTGATGAACATGAGGTTCCTTACTTCTTCTCATAATGATGTCCACACTTTCCATTCCCTTCTTTTTGTACTGTTTTTTTAAGTCTCTTCTCCTCTCTACCCACGATCCAGTAGTCTGTTCCCTCTTTCAGTCGCCTGTACTTTTCATCCCTCCAGTCCTATCGCTCCATAATTAGCTAGTCTAATGAGAATGCATGGACAGATGTTGGATTTTCCCAAAAGCATCTTGAGGTTTTCTGAGATTGATGGCTCACATGTTGCTTCGAGCATGGAGATATGCTTCAGTTATATGTTGGCTTTTCTTTGCCATTTAAATGCTGGATGACTGCTGGGGTTTGTTTTTTAGTTTTTTTTTTATACCTAACGGTCACAATAATACAGCTGGAAAAAAAATGATGTGAAATGATGGGGGAAGTTAATAGGAGAGCATAGGAGGTGTTATTAAGTTCCCTATAATCAAAACAAGGATGAAGACCTCTTCCTTTCTACTCCACAAACAAACCTGCAGCTACTGGAGACTTAATGTAAACCAAGTGTAGCCTTTCATAGCCTTTCATTCAACTGAGAATAAGGGATCAGGTATTATATCTTGAAGGTATGGAACCATCGACTACCTCAGTATATCAATCATATAGATGGTGTGGGGGACATGCATTGGCCTTGCTCTTACTAAAGACCTCTGAAAGGTTGTTACAATGGACAGGGATCTCTAAATGTTCCTGGTCTGTTGGGCTCTCAGCAGAAACAAATGACTGCATACAAGAGTCTGGCCATGAAACAATGTCTAATTTGTTCCAGCAGATATGGTGGTTATGATTGCAGAGCCAGGGGGGACCCAAAATGCGCTAATATGAAATTCCTTGCAACTCCAGAGTCAGTCACGGCTGGAGTAGGGAGACTTTCTGCAGTGCAGAACCACAAACAACTGGAATGTAGAAGATATGAAACTCTCACGGATCCGGCTCACCATGTTAGTGGGTGAATGAATCCTGGATGACCGAATTGGCCTGCCTCTCCATTGGCATTTCTCACAGGAGGTTATTCAGTCAGAATATAGATTATTCAGGCAAGTTTATTAAAGAGTCCTAACAAGCCAGTTATAAGCCTGTTCAGTAACTAAATCTGATTTTAGACCCCTTCTGTAAGCCATGGCAAGAGCTGCTTATAGCCACTACTGGCAGCCACCATACTAAAATCCAACCAAGATGTTTTTAGCAGCTGAATGTGACCCTTGAGATAGTGACAAAAGACTTTCAGTTGTGGAAATCAAGAACATCGTCGCATATCTCATAACTTTACTATCCTTATTCCAGATGGCATTGGCTCAGTCTTGTGTCCTCCCAGTAAATGGACAAATGATGAGGGTAATCCAAGCAGAGTCAGAACATGGGAGCTTTGTGAAAGCGTTAAAATGAAAACCCTTTGCGTCAAGATGGCTCAGCATTATAGTTCTCCAGGAGAGGTAAAATGAGTAAGTTAATGGTCCAATGAACTTGAGGTGGGAAAGATGTGTAGTAAGTTCTGGAACAGTGGGAGCAATGGAAGTGAACGGCTGGCGATCTGGCTGGCGAGCTCCTCTACTAAAGCTCACTGGGCGCATAGTTATTGTTGTTGTTGAATAACCACACTTTCTGAGAACTTTTCTGAATCTGCTATCACCATATGTTAGCTGAATCTCAGGTTTTGGCAAACTAAGCAGAGACGACTCCAGGTTAAAACCCGCCAAAAATGAAAGTCTGAGGTAAGCAAACGAGTCATCTAAAAACAAAGCAAAAAGTCAAAACCATGAAACCAGAATTAAGCAGCGCGACTGAGCAAAAGGGGCAAAACAGAAGAATAAATCCAGAACAGCCAGGGCAAAGACCACACACAGGAAAACAACCTGACAAGCAGACAATACAGGTTTAATATTGTAGGTGAAGAGCATACATATACTTAGTGAAGAAGACTTGTATATTAGGAACATAGTACTAATACTGGGTAGGACCACCCTTAATTCTTAATGGGATGAATTACACAAAGTGTTGGAAATCCTTTGAGATTTGGTCCATATTGACAATTAATGCAGATTTTTCAGCTGCTTATTTGTCCTGCAAATTTCCCATTTTACCACCTAAAGGTCCTGTATTGGATTCAGATCTGGTGATCGAGGAGGCCACTGAGTTTGATACGATTGTACTTTGTGACATGGTGCATTATCACTCCGGAAATAGCCATTATTAGATGGGTAAATTGTGTCGATAAAGGGATCCACGTGGTCAGTAACAATACTGAGATAGGCTGTGGCATTTAAATGATGCTCCGTTGTATTAAGGGGCCCAATGTGTGCTAAGAAATTATTTCCCACATCATTACACCACCAACCTGGACTGTTGACACAAGGCAGTTTGGATTCATGGATTCATGCTGTTGATGTCAAATTCTGACCCTACCATCTGCATGTCTCAGCAGAAATCAGGATTCATCAGACCAGGCGACATTTTTCCAGTCTTCAGCTGTCCAGTTTTTGTGAACCCATGCCTACTGTAGCCTCAGATTCCTGTTCTTGGCTGACAGAAGTAGAACTCGATTTAGTCTTCTGTTGCACCTCAAGGTTCAATGTGTTGTGGGTTCAGAGATGCTTTTATATGCTCGACAGTTGTAAGTAGTGGTTATGTAATTTACTCTAGCCTTCCGGTCAGTTCACACCAGTCTGGCCATTCTTCTCTGCACTCTCTCTTCAACATGGCATTTCTGCCCACAGAACTGCCACTTACTGGAAGGTTTTTTTCATTCATCCATTCTGCCCACCAGCAATGATGCCATGGAAAAAGTAATGGAGATCACACTGCTTCCCCACCATTCTGATGTTTGATGTGAACATTAACTGAAGCTCTTGACTTGTATCTGCATTATTTTATGCATCACACTGCTGCCACATGATTGGCTGATTGGGTAATTGCATGAATTAGCAGGTGTACAGGTGTTGCTAAAAGAGTGGCCAATAAGTGAAGGAATTAGCAACAGGTAGAGGCAATTTAAAAACAGACAAATCTGAACATTTACATATTTTGGATTCTGGGAGTTGGAGTAGCCGGGGGATGGAGCAGTTGTGACAAACGGGGTTATTATATATTCTGATTTTATACATGATATCCACATGAGTCATTGACTTCTCTTTCTATGTGGAGAAAATGTGAAAAATCCCAAACTTTAATTCAATATCAGTGATTTAGAGCCCAGAAGTAACTACTATAGGATTAAAGCGCTTTCATTCATTCTGCTGGAAGCACAAGGATTTCATGTTGTTTTCATTTTCTGCCCCCTTAGATTAGACATACACGTTATGTAACAATATATGGAGGCAGACAAATGTGCAGAAGCAGAACTATAAACAAGGCCTCATTCACACCTCTTTCACACATCTCTGAGGCAATTCCGGGGACTAAATGCTTGCATTTACACTTGTATGACTACAAGCCAACACAACACAAACACAAATTCCTCAACACCTCATAAATATTTTGCCAAATTATCAACTAAATTGCTCTTTTGGAGAAAACCTTGGCAATACAGCAAGTCAAACATATAGTACAAAATACAGCAGCACTTTCTCAAACAAACCCTGACATAGACATGCATATGTACCAGCAAGATAAATTTGAATTGGAAAACAACAAAAAAAGAAGTCCTCAGTACTTCAAAATCAAACGATATCTTTATAAACCCAGATGGTAAAATGACTTCACCTGTAATTGATTCGTTTGTCAGTGGCCCAAGAGCACAATGTTATTTACGCTAAACCACCAACATCTGCTTTCTGGAGGGCGTTCCATCAGAATAAATGACAGAGAAATAACTAATAGCTCAGCAACATCAAGCTGACATCAGCATGAGCCTATGTTTTGAATTGTTTGTAAACGTAATCTAAAACGTAAAAATTATACTCGGTCTATAAATTAATTACATTATAATGTTGTTTTTGGACACATGGTGATTTTCCAGCATCGACCTTAACAGTCCATTGTAATGATTGTATTGATTCATACTGTACATTATACACACTAGTAACATTCCGACAAAGAGCCGCCACAATTCAGTTCCCTTCTGGAGATCTTCTTAAACATGAGATCTTTTACGTCGCACAAACCTCAAATATATCTTGATCACTTGAGCATCTCCCTTGCTTGTTCATACACACTCACACATGCAGTGTAACAGTATAACAAACACCATATGGACTTGGTGTAGTCACTAGACATTAGAAATCATTATGGGTAGATAGCTGAGCCAAAAGACACGGATTAGTTGTCATGAGACCTTTAAATACAGAGCTAGTAATCACACAATCAGCATGCATATACTTATGTTACATGTTCTGTCACTCTGAGTGGGACATCACCATGGCAACATTTGTGTTAAAACCAGGTCACTTTATTTAAGGTTGCTTGAAGATTATTATTATTATTATTATTATTATTATTATTATTATTATTAGATTCTGATCTACTTTTATTATAATAAAATGAATTGTGACTACCCACCAAAGGTTTATATATGTAGAACCCTGGATTAAATAAAAATAGCTATATTAATTTACATACGAAATGCTATATTAAAATAGCTTATATATTTATATTTTAAAATAAAATAGTGATAAATGCAAGGAAGGGTAAACATCGAAAACAAATCTATAATGCTAATAAGTGTCATTGGTACTGTCAAGGTCAAGAAAGAATAAACCTTGTACCAAACTGTACCTGAAAAAAACAATGGCTGTTGCTTTATTTATTTATTTATTTATTTATTTATTATTTAAAAAACAGTCTGAAAATGTGAATCTGTAATGAATTACGGGGAAAAGCTGAAAAGTAGTCAGTCGACTTAGTAGTTTTATTGATGACCCACAATATATAATATACATAAAATGTACATTATAAGAATTGTCTCAACTATTCCTCTAAATTTTGCTTCTAGAAAGTAGAAGGAAACTTTATTTCTTTGGCTTTATTTCATGACGTGAAGTGACATTCTGGTGTCTACAAAATCATTTTGTAAAAGTGCATTATTTTATGTGTAAAAGTTTTTTTGTAATATTTTTATAAAAGACGGAATTCTGAAGATAGGCCTATAACCTGGCAACTTTAGTTGATGATATTAAATGTGTTTTTGGTGTCTTACTGTATATCTGAGTACATAAATAACTGGGCGGCTGTGGCTTGGGTGGTAGAGCGGGTTGTCCACTAATCATAGGGTTGGTGGTTCAATTCTTGGCCCACATGACCCCACATGACAAAGTTGAACCCCAAGTTGCTCAAGTCAATGGCAAGCTAACACGTTGGTGTGAATGAGAATGAGTGTAAAGGTTAAAAAGTGCAACCCATTTACCATAAACTCATTTATTTTAACATTGTCTAAAATACAGTGGGGTCCAAATGTCTGCGACCACTGGTGAAAATTTTGCATTGTTTTCTAATTTAATACAACGATTTTCATTACAAATTGTATTACTGACAACAACTTGAGTGAAAAGTAGAATCTTTGAAATATTGACATGAATTTCAGAGTTTCTTAGTATTCGGTATGTCCCCTTTTTGCTTTAATGACAGCGTGCTCGAGCTGGCATGGACTCCACAAGTTTGTTCAGAACCTTATGATCCATTTTAGATCAAATCCATCGGCGTGACGTCTGAACACGAGTTTCAATAGAAGAGATTAGACATGGGGAAAATCTGACCTTTTGTACAAAGCAGTTAACACGGTCAATATCACAAAATGTGCTACCATTTAAACAGGGACCTAGAAATAATGTAGAATCTTAAATATGAAGTGTTCAAGATATTGAACATTGACTTTCTTTGTTTTAAATATTTCAGAATTCCAAAACCTTCTGTTTAATTCCTATTTTATAGAGGGGGAAATCCCAGATTTTCAGTGTGGTCTCAGAAGTTTGGACCCGCTGTATAATCAAATAAATATTGCAACAAAAAAAAATCTCAGTGGTTAGGATGTTGGACTTCTGATCTGAAGGATGTGAGTTCAAATCCCAGCACCACCAAGCTATCACTGCTGGGTCCTTGAGTAAGGCCCTTAACCCTCAATTGCTCAGTTGTGTATATATATATATATATATATATATATATATATATATATATATATATATATATATATATATATATATATATATATATATATATATATATATATATAAAATTGTAAGTCGCTCTGGATAAGGGCATCTGCCAAATGCCATAAATATAAATTTTTGGAGACAATATAAATGTGATACTATTAAAAAAAAAACCCACATACACACAAAGTTAATAGTTTCACTCCTACACAAATGAATGTCTTGCTTTGTCTCAGAAATTGTGTTTGAGTCAAAGGGACTTACAAATGTCATCTACTCCATTTCCCTTTTTAACACCATGATCGAAGAGTAAACCTGTTGTTTCTATAAAGTACACAGGTAAAAGTGCTTTTTAACTCCAGGGAAATAAGTGTAACAAATTATGTACTTTGTGTTAAAAGTGCATTGAGACCTTGGAATTATAAGTTTCTATCTGGCAATTCTGTCATCTCAAACCATAATGCTTGGACCATCATTAAGTTCAAAGTGCAACTGTTCAGTGTAATAATGGAACATTTATGTTGGTGTGAATTGTAATGTAGAGGTGTGTGATATATGAAAGGAAGTGCTGGAGGCTGTGTGGGAATTCTGATGCCATGGTTTGGGTTAACTTGTTCCCTTAGAGAGAGGGTCACTACAAAGCAATACAAAGCTATTCTGACTGATGACCTTTATCCTATCCTATGATATGATCAGAGCCATATCTCCCTGCAGTTCTCACCTGGTTTCCTATTGCTGCTAAGCAGGGTTGAGCCTGGCCAGTACCTGGATGGGAGACCTCCTGGCAAAAACTAAGGTTGCTGCTGGATGGGGTATTAGGGAGGCCAGCAGGGGGTGCTCACCCTGTGGTTTGTGTGGGTTCTAATGCCCCAGTATAGTGATGGGGACACTGTGCTGTAAAAACACTGTCTTTCAGCGCTGTCTTTCAGATGAGACTTTAAACTGAGATCCTGACTGTCTATGATCATTAAAAATCCCAGGACACTTCTTGTAAAGATTAGGGGTATAACCCTGCTGTCCTGATGAAATTCCCCCATTGGCTCTTCTCTATCATGGCCCCCTAATAATCTCCATCCCTGAATTGGCTACATCACTCTCCTCTCCTCTACACTATTAGCTGATGTGTGGTGATGCTGTCGCATCATCCAGGTGGCCTATCCACAGGGCATGAGGGCTCAATGAGGGGTTTGATGAGTATGAAAATGATGTAAATCACATGCTAGGGCCTTCACGGTGACCCACTTGAACACCTATGGTAGATGTTAGACAGAAATATCTTTTGGAAGAATGATGTTTATCCCTCCAGTACAGCTTGTAGAATTTGTGCTAAGGTGCATTAGGGTGCCATACTAAGACACTTTGTCTCTGTGTTTACATATGTATATTTAACTAGGTTTAATTAGAGGAAATTGCAACACAATAATACACATATACACTATATTGCCAAAATTATGTGAACACCTGACCATTACACCCATATGTGCTTGCTGAACATCCCATTCCACAACCATGGGCATTATGGATTTAGTCTACTTTTGGTGTTATTATAACCGTCACTCTTCTGGGAAGGCTTTCCACTAGATTTTTGGAGCGTAGCTGTGGGGATTTGTGATTATTCAGCCACAAGAGCTGGGTCAGGCACTGATGTGAGGTCAGGCACTGATGTTGGGCTAGAAGGCCTCCTTCACAGTCAGCGTTCCAGTTCATTCCAAAGGTATAAAAGGGGTTGAGGTCAGGGTTCTGTGCAGAACAATCGAGTTCTTCCACTCCACCTTGGCAAACCATGCCTTCATGAAGCTCGCTTTATGCACAGGGGCGTCGTCATCCTGGAACATGTTTGGACCCCTTAGTTCCAGTAAAGGGGAATTCTTAATGCTACTGCATACAAAGGCATTATAGACAATTTTGTGCTTCCAACCATGTGGCAAATGTTTGGAGAAGGCCCGCATATGCGTGTGCTGGTCAGGTGCTCACAAATATTTGCCCATATAGTGTATAATATGAAAAAGGTTAAGCATGCAGTGCTCTGTACTGTTCTGCCTCTCCCTTTTTCCCTCTCTCTCTCAAGTTGGGGGCTGTTGATAGGCAAGAAGGCCTGGTTCAGCGCTCCAGTTAATCCCAAAGTTATAAGGGGTTGAGGTCAGGGCTCTGTGCAGGCCACTTGAATTCTTCCAAACCAACTTTCCAAGCAAACTATGTCTTCATGGAACTCACTTTGTGCAGTGGGGTATTATTATGCTGGAATATGTATAGGCTCGGCCGCTTAGTTCCACTGAAAGGAAATTATAATGATACAGCATACAAATTATTCACATATAGAGGCAATGGTCAGGTCTACATATACTTTTAGGCACATAGTGTATACTTTATCAGGCAGTTTTCAGAAAGGGACTGGACTGTCCAGAGCTGGACTTTCCCGAGGTGGTCCCCCCCGCCATTCTGAAACCATATATCCAGGTGTTCTCAGGGAAGCTCGATGAGTCAGTTATTACAGACTAAACTGTCTCCTTCTTCTGCAAATATATCTTGTACAGCTTTGAGGTGTCAGACCTTTGATAGGCAGTTCTGTTAAGGTTAACATACAGTTTGGGAACAGTTTCTGGTTCTACATGTCTGCATTATTATTACGCTTAGTGCTAATAACAAGCCTGTTAAGAGCTTTTTTGACTAAGAGTCAAAAGTTGTCCCAAATCCTCCATCCGCACATACACCTTTAGTTGGCAAGAGGGGAGCACATATGTGATGCTTGTGATTAAGGTACACCCCTGAAAGGTAAAAACGGGGCTGAAAGAGTCTTCAAAATGTCATTCTTGGCCCCTGCAACCTTTAATTAAACCTGGAAAACGAGGAGATAAAATTAACAAATTGGGTAATGAATCGAGCAAAACAGGTGGTGTATGGCTGGAGAAAATGAACCAATCAGTCTTTCCTGTGTGGATTTTTAGCTCCTAATTAGAAGCTGCCTTGGTTAATTATGATTGGGCTCTACTATAAGAGGTGGATGGGGTGGGGTGGGGGGGGGGGGGGGTGTGAATACTCTCGGCGGGATGACAGTCAGGCTGAAAAATAAACAAATAAAGGACACTCAGCCGGTCTCCTCGAGAACAGAGGACATTTTAAAGCCAATCAGCTTTATTGTTTCATAAATAGCCACAAATGTGGTCAAATCATATGCCAAGAGGCAAATGTTGTGCTACATGGGACATTTTACGTCAATTTTCAGTTGCTATTCAATGCAGTGAAGGGGTTATAACTGATTCAGAGAACGTTTGTGTTTAAATCAGTGTAAACGTCTGTGTGATAGACAGCATCAAGGCTTTTACCTCAGACAGGAGTGAGGCGCTGCAGATCGAGGCCGTTTTAATGTGGCTCAGCAATATTGATTGGTGGGATTTACAGCTGAGTGAGCAGAAACGGCCGCGTTGATAGTGCAGCTAAGTGGATTCAGCCTGCTGAAACAGTAAAGCGCAGACGTTCTGTCTGAGTAACCGCACTGAGTAAGTGCAGGTGAAAATGCTGGCTTCTTTTGCATGAAATCATATTTATGTGAAAGCACAAACTTCATTTGTTGCATTAGGAATTCAAGTTCATGTAAAAAATAAATAAATAAATAAATAAAAATTTATACATAATGACTATCTAAGTTCTCTATAATTCTGTGCAATTAGATTCTTATTGGCAAAACATATACTGATGTAATCTTTTCCGGCTCTGTTTCTGGTGTGTGTGTGTGTGTGTGTGTGTGTGTGTGTCTGTCTATGAGTGTTTATCACACTGACATTCAAGGAGGTATCAACGGAACCCTCTCTCTGTTCATCTAAACAGCAGCTTGTAATTGCGTTTTAATAGACAATTAAAGACAGGCCATAAATCAATTCTCGCACTGGGCAGGAGGTTTGAATGTGATTTTGGGAAAAACAAACAGTTTTTTTATCATGTCAAATGCAATTAACCCATGCCTCTCTATCACTGCGTGGTACATCTCTCTCTCTCTCTCTCTCTCTCTCTCTCTCTCTCTCTCTGTCTTAGAGTGTGAGCAAGTGTATACACTTACGAAAAGAGGGATTAGGGTCAGAAGGCCATTTATTAATGGGAACAATTTTGTCGATTATTTATGAGAGTATGTAGCGCTGTGTTTTCCTCAGATGAATTCCGCATTCTATCAAAGGAAGACGTTATAAAGCATCTATTAATTCATATTATTTATATGGAAGCCATATTGATTCACAAGCCATACACTGATGTATGTATTTAGAGAGAACTGGTGTGTGTGTGTTATTACATGCTTGCCAGGTTCTTTGTGTTTATCTGAAAAATGGCTGAATGTATAAACCATAGCAGGGGAAATGTATTAATATAGATGCTTTTCAGGCATTTCGGTTTATCTAGAATGAGTGCAAAATATCACATTAATGCCAAAACCTCTACCCCCCCCCCCCCCCCCCATACAGCTTGTAAGCTGCATCCTGGCCTATTCAGAATTTAATACTCTTTTACTTCCTTTAATGCATAATAAACACATAGACTCTTGAGAGAGAGAGAGAGAGAGAGAGAGAAAGGGAGAGGCAGATCAGAACAGAGCACTGCACACTTAAGCTTTTTGATATTATACACTGTATGGCCAAATGTTTGTGGACACCTGATTGACACGCCTATATGTGGGCCTTCTTCAAACTGTCGCTACAAAGATGGAAGCAGACAATCATGTAGAATGTCTTAGTATGTTGTAGTAGTAAGATTTCTATTCACTGGAACTAAGAGGCCCAAATCTGTTCCAGCATGACAATGTTGCTATGACAGCGTCCTGTGCACAAAGCGAGCTCCACGAAGACATGGTTTGCCAAAGTTGGAGTGTAAAACTTCCTCAGTAAAAATGATCAGCTCTGACAATCATCATATTAATCTGGAACGATTGACAGTCACACATGTGTTTCAACTCCTCTAATATTAGCTGACTCCCTGGAAACCCCGCCCCTTTCCTCATCTCTCATTAATAATATCTTGGCTCGATTTCCATGCTTGAAACACACGCCTGTCATTGCAACACCGGTCTCAGCATAGAACTACACGTCCCAGAAAACGGCGCAGGCCTACTAACATGGCCGTCGAGAACTACCAGACTTTCTCACGTTCATGCTCACCTGATTACCGATTACACACACCTTCACAGCAACCGCGCAGTATATAAGGACATTCAGTGTGCGTCTCTCGTACTAGTCTATACCAAGCCGTTGTTCCATTGTGTGGTTCTCTGGTTTTGACTCCATTTTGTTGTTTACGTTTTTGACCTTGCTTGCCCTTGTTTATTCTGTTTGCACATCACATGATCCTTGCCTGTTCGCTGACGTTGGATCACGTCTTTGTACTGTTTGCCTAGATCATTAAAGTCTTTGAGTACCTGCACTTGTGTCCTCAGCTGCTTCGTGACAGCGCTAATGCTTTCTGTCAGGGTAACCGGAAGAAAATCTCTCAATGTATCGAGAAACTTAGCTAACCTTATACAAGTATGTAGCTATGTTGTGCTTCTGAGTATGTTTTTGTAACTATAGAAAAACTTCTGCCAAAAGTAGTCAAAAATGGCACTTTTTCGGTTTAAAGAGACAGTTTAAAGAGAGAAACAGTTAAATAGACCTATTATGAAGTATCAGATCTAACACTTAATAATTCTAATGGTGGTAATAATTAGAAAGGGATTAGAAATGCTGATGCATGGGTCAGTGTTCAAACAATCCAGTCAAGGCTGGCTTGGTAGAACCTGGTGTGTGTGTGTGTGTGTGTTACAGAGCTCTATATACCTGTCCCTTAGTCTAATGGACGCGGATACAATACTATGTCTTTGTGATCATCCAATTATAAATGCTCTCTTGAACCGTATGCGTCCCGCCTGCGGACGAGGGTCTTGCTCTGCACTGGCAGTTAGCAGGGTACATTTTTGGCTGTGCGCTATTCCCTCCTCCAACCAACCCTTATGTGAGAATAAATGGTTGGATTGTATTCGTTTTAAAGCGTGAGGAATTTGTACAAGGTGACAGTTATGTGGCAGACACTTTTCAGCGCTTTGAACTAATTTGGAGCTCTTCGGTGTTGGAGGACATTATGTCGCATCCTCAGACTGAGGGAGAATGCGATCCCATCTTTATACGCCATCAGTAAGAGAACATGAAAGATTAGCTAGCTCTCTAAGCTACTGTCAGGTTTGTTTAGATACGGCAGGGGAATGACGTATCTTGAACAACGTTGGATGTTGGGTAAGTCAGTCAAAGCACTTCAACATGACCGAACGTGACTTCCTGTTTCAAAAGGAAGTATGTCAACATACAGAATCAAATCACTATTAGGAAACCATTTACAGGGGTCTGAAGGGTGTGTATGTGTGTGTGTATGTATGTATGTGTGTGTGTGTGTGTGTGTGTGTGTGTGTGTGTGTATATATATATATATATATGTATATATATATATATATATATATATATATATATATATATATATAAACCTCATATACAGGTGCTTTCTGAAAGGGCAGGAATAAAAATATACTGCAAGAGGACTACATATTATTCCTCTTTGGGGTTTGGCTTCGTATGTACTGCAGGACACCAGGCCCAGTTTGTTTATAATGCAGTGCGATGAGGGCATTTGTTAAACGATTTGCTATTACAATCCAATTATTTGGTCAGTTTTGTGCTGCCTCGACATTCTCTGTTATTGAAGTTTCTTCAGAAGCAGGCTATGCAGATTTGAGACTGAAAATGAATTAAAATGCTAATTAATGGTATCTGTGGCAGCTTAAAGGAGTGGAGCAGGGCGCTGTTGTTGCAGTGATTTTGCGGTTTGTTATTGACTGGGATAATGGCGTCCTGGAGTTCAGTGCGAAAGCGATAGCCATTTCACACACTAATTGATTTCGGCTGGTTATCGCCCACTTTGATATGTCCCGTTACATTGTGTTACGGGATTGAAAGGAGCGCGAATCTAAAGAGACTGTCTAAAGGAAGATGCATTTGATTGCATGGGGTTATCAGAACATTAACCGTTATTGATGTTTTTGTAAAGTTGTGTGTATTGGTCTCTGTGTTTCAGTCTGAAGACAGTAACGAAGATATCCAGTCGGATAACCTGAAGTCCATTTCACTGGAATTTGTGGATGACCCCAATTTCAAAAACAAAGTCAACTACTCCTACACTGCCGTACAGATCCCAACTGACATCTACAAGGGCTGTGAGTGCTGATATCACGTCTACACTGACACACATACACACACACACACACACACACACACACACACACACGTAAAACACTCAGTAGTATTCATAGTCAACCACATTTGATTATAGCTATCACCCTTGATGCCATCCAAATATTATTCAATTATTTTCAATTCACTTTAAACTGACAAGCCACAGAGTCAAAAAAATCCTCTGATCTGATCCAATCTGGATTTTGTGCTGGATTTTCTTTCTGACAGTCCCTGCAGAATTTCTTCATTCTGTGATAAGAAATGATATTAGGGATTCTTTGAAAAGAGAAAAGACAACTTGCTTCACTCAGGGGGCAAAAAAGACTGCTGCTATCTGCATCCTAAAAATCAGTACATAGATCAGAGCATTTTATTCTTCTTTTTTTTTTCCAACCTTAAGCCAGCGTAAGTGATGGATTTATATTGAACGCAAAGAGACTTAAAACTTATCATGACTATGCATTGGTCAGTCATTTTCGTTATTGTCATCAGTTGCGAGATGCTGTGTTAGACAGCTGAGATACGATGGTATATGATAAAAATAAAGAGCATACACTAGTATATATTAAACATGGCCGATGTGATGAGCATGATATTTGTTGTGTGAACTACTCTATATGCTGGTAGCAGTTGAGCAGACATTCGGACGTAATGAACTACTGAATGCCCTCCACGTTCAGCTGTTTCATTATAGGTGCTTTTTGATGGACTGGGTAACCTTGAGACCTTGATTAAACAGCTATCTTATCTCTATCCTTAGAGATGATACACTGAAAAAAATGGAACATGTGGTTGGGTTAGATTTAAGAAAAAAAATATTATGTATGGTTTACATCAAAAAAGGGATTTCATTGCTAAGCTAAACTTAATTTAAACAACTTTATAATTGAATCATGTAAATTGAACTTGATCAGTTAATATGATTCGGTATTAACATAAACCAATTTCATTGTGAAAGCTTGTGGGGATGTTGGCACTGACAGGTACTATACAGTATCCACAGTATTTAAATTAACATGGTTTAAAATGTGTGGTAGAATAGCGCAGCAGTAATGTGGCTGTTGCAGAGTGCCAGCAACCAGGGTTCGATCCTCAATTCAGGTGAGAGTGTGGAGTACGATTTTATTCAGGGCATTGAAAATATATGAATAAATCATGTTGGATGTACGAAAACAAATTGTTAATGTAACTCAATTCAGTCATGTTGAACCGATATACTGCACGCGTTGAATTAAATAAATTCAGTAACCTTGTTTAATTTTTTGTGTAGAAAATTGGAGTAAGACAATATAGGAGTAACTGTCCTACTTACATTTTTCTTCTGTTGTATATTTTATGTGTGATTTAAATTCAATCTTCAATTATACTAGTTTTCATACCTTTTTTTTTTAATACAGTCTGTAGTTAGATTATGACCAGACACAGTCGGGTATTTAATATCTTACAACTTAATACAAGCTAAGACAGTTTATGCCCAAGTCTCACCCTTGCTGCAGTGGATAATCCTAAATAAACCTAAATACTATAGATTTGTACATAAGAACTGCTGCTGTAATCATAAAACCTGTCCTGTGCTCATCTCAGGACTCTTATTCAGAATATGCTCCTAACGAACATCCTTTCAACACTCTTTGAACTTAGTCTTCTACAATTGTATACTGTAATTATTTACACTGATCAGCCATAACATTAAAACCACTGATGGGTGACGTGAATAACATTGATTATCTCGTTACAATGGCACCTGGCAAGGGGTGGGATATATTAGGCAGCAAGTGAACAGTCAGTTCTTGACATTGATATGTTGGAAGCAAGAAAAATGGGCAAGCATAAGGATCAGAGCAATTTTGATAAGGGCCAAATTGTGCTGGCTAGACGTCTGGGTCAGAGCATCACCAAAACAGCAGGTCTTGTGGGGTGTTCCTGGTATGCAGTGGTTCGTACCTGTCCAAAGAAGGACAACCAGTGAACCAGTGGGGAGTGAAGTCTAGCCCGTCTGGTCCGATCCCACAGAAGAGCTACTGTAGCACAAATTGTTGAAAAAGTTAATGCTGGCGATGATAGAAAAGTGTCAGAACACACTTACTTACTGCATACGGAGCTGAGTAGCTGCAGAGTGCCCATGCTGACCCCTGTCCACTGCCTATCGAAAGCACTTACAATGGGCTTCAGAACTGGACCATGGAGCAATGGAAGAAGGTGGCCAAGTCTGTGGAGTCACAATGAGGAACGTGACAAAGTGTTCAAAGTGGTGACTTGGCCTCCAAATTCCCCAGATCTCAGTCCAATCAAGCATCTGTGGGATGTGCCGGACAAACAAGTCTGATCCATGGAGACAAGACCTCGCAACTTACAGGACTTACCACAGCACACGTTCAGAGGTCCTGTGGAGTCCATGCCTCGACGGGTCAGAGTTATTTTGGTGGTACGAAGGGGACCTACACAATATTAGGCAGATGGTTGTAATGTTATGGCTGATAGGTGTATATGATCACACTGTCGAGCGTCACACAGAACTGGATGAATTCCCTTTTGAGTCTGGTTTCTTCCTCATGTCCTCTCAGGGAGTTTTTCCTTGCTGCTATCACCTCTTGACTTGCACACTAGGGATCTAAATCTACACCTAGATTTCTTTATGACACTGTTTTAGTCCAAAATATATTCAACAAATCAAATCAAACTGAGTTCATTTCAGAGCCGTATTTGTTTGTAACTGGGCATGAAAGCGAATGCTGTCTGTCAATCAGTAAAAACACGTCAAGATATGCTACAGGCATTACGCAAAGCAACATCATGAAGCTTATAATTTGTAATCTTACCAGGGCTTCAAACAGCTATAATCATTCAGGCTGTAGGCAGAGGAAGTAGCTAATCAATAGGTGAGTGTCTGCGAGGATGCTGCCACCAGAATCAGACAGAAGTGAGGTTGTGGCTCATGGGAATTCTAGCTCAACCACTATAGGTGAAGAGGTGAAGAAAGGAAACATTGGTGCTTGGGGAAAATAGAGTTTGTCTGAGGAAAGATCAGGAAAACAGGGAGGCCAAGACCTTTTTAATGTCTGTGGTTATGAAGGGAATAAAGAATGTCACGTTTATGTAGGTCAGTATTCTCTTGAAAGGCTAGTTCTGAAATTAAAGGTAAAGGATATTTGTTAGCAATTCAGAGTATATTGCAAAAAAACAACTGGAGGAAATACACTATGCACTAGAGCTTTATTTGGGGGCCCAAGCACCCAAGCAGGTGTGTAGGAATACTAGTGTAATTGTCTGTTTTCTCATTTCATATTAGGTGTATGTAAGAAACATGTGGTACAAATGCAAAAATGCATGCAGAGCTTTTCACTATCAAGGAAAGTATCAAGGAAACTCCGCAATATTCGGAGGAGCTCACGATTTTTAAAAATTACTGCAGATTTTCCACAGATTTGGGCCAAGACACGTCATGTGACGTCATCACAACACGCATTCATCCAAACCCTTCTACAATTCCCGTGCGTCAACCAGGAGTACAGTTAAAAGGATTCATTTACCAACAAACATCACTATGAAAGACCGTGCAAAACAATTCCGTGCAATTGCGATTTCGCCAATTCAAGTCATCTTAAAAAAAAAAAAAAAAAAAAAAAACCATGAAAAAATCAGCGCATTGCAAATTTAGAAAAAAATGAAGCCAAATCAGCGTTTTTGGCCACAACAATCACACACACAAAAAAACTTTGCGAAATCCTGTATGGACTGCTTATTACATGTCAGTCATCTCAGTAAAATCACACAGGCATGCTTGGTTAACAATAGTGTTCAAATTTTCAGGTTCATTTACGGCTCCTGTGTGTAAAACAGGAGACTGGACAAAATGATCAGTAGAAAAGAAGCCTTTAACAGTTACTCTATCTGAGGTGCAATACAGACTAAGAAACTGCTAAGTGCTGAAGCTCTCGGCAGCCAGGGAGCTTTTTACTGCTGTTGTCGTGTCTGAGGTCACCATAGGCAGTCGATAAGTGGCACTTTCTTACCACTTAATGCCACTGTAACCTCATGAGTGGCTCCGAGAGACCCCTGTCATGTTGTAATGCAGGCCACTGGGGACATTACAATGCTGCACTAAGGAGCATGTTAAAAGGCGGCATTACTCTCTTTTACATCACTGTGTTTTACAAGCCACACCATGGACGCAGAGTCTAATTGAGTTCTTTAAATAGTCGTGCAAAATAAGAAAATGTCATAAAGATCAAAAGTCTCTGTGAGCTGCAAATTTATTTCCATGTTGCAAAACAAAACCAAGGAATTGTGACTTTTTTCCATTCCCCCCCCCTTTTTGCTGTTTTTTTTTTTTGCAATAATTTCACAGCCCGTTCGCTCGCCATGATCTCCCGAAACCATTCAGGAGTTTATCCAGGCGTATCGAGAGATAGAAGAAGGACGACTGAGACAGAGGCACGGCGAGCTGCGCCTATAATATTAACAGCTTGGAGTAAAAAAGTGTGACTGTTCTATTTTGCAGGGCGAAATGGGCCGATCGGCGCACACGTCCTGTTCAGACTGGCCTGCCAGGGCTCTGTGGCCATTTATTGAGATTGAAAGCGTTGCCCGACTCGGCCATAATGAACCGTTTTATGACTCATTATGCTGGCACTGAATTCCGCTGCCAAAGTCTGCAAACTTTCTAATTAGTGCAGGTCAAGCAGCCAAACAGTTTTTAGTCTAATTATAACCGCTTATTACTGAGTGGCAGCAAAGGAGAAGGCAGAAAGGATGTGAGGTGAGCACGATATCAGGATGGAAATAGTGGGAGGAGCCTTTACATGTCTGTTTGAATGTAAGCGTCGGAATTTGCTCTTTAATATAGTAGACACCTACTCAAAGCATAGGAGGCTGGGATTACAGCCTAATTAATATTTTAACATGGATTTTTAAGAACAGTGTTATTGGGGTTTTTTTTTTTTTTTTAAGGAAGAGCTGTCGATAAGACGCAAATCTAAGCCCCCGTATTGTCATCGGTTGTTTCCCTTGTGTGTCACATTGGTCTCAGCTGTTTTGTGTTCCCCCTTGATTACGTTTAAATCATTTAAAGCCCTCGTGTCGTATTGTTCGTTGCGAAGTATTGCGTGAGTTTTCCGAATACCAAGCCGTTGTTCTTCGTGTCTGTGCCATAGCTTTGATCTCGTTCTCGCCCTCATTCTTGTTTAGTCTAGTTGACCTATTGCCTGTTTTTGACCATGCTATTGTCTCACGTTTTGGATTTATCTGCCTGTCTCTACTCTAGTTCAGCTCTTCTTTGCACTTGCATCCGTCCTAACCTACATTACGTGACACCATGCGGTTCCTCGTGGGAAATCCATCACACACCCACTAACTGAATGCGTAATTGATCAGATTGCACACACAAATTAGAACTTTTAGTAAATCAGGGCTTTAATGCTTTCCCAAACATTCGTATGATTTCCTTTAATGCACTGCTGCTCTGCAAATGCGATTTTTAAATGGTTTACTCCTCTCAGATTGCTGATTGAGTTTGGGATTGAACAAAACAGGCTTGATGGCTTAAACTGATCATGAAAAATTATTTTAAAATAGCTTGCTCCTCCTACAAAATAGACTCTTTTTTTGGTCTATTTTGACATGTGGTACATTAAAACCTTTAGCTACAGAGTCAGTGTAATAAGTTAGCATCCCAGCTAATTATCCAGCTAATGTTAGCATGGAAGAACATTATTTTCTTACTTTTTTTTTGTTTGTGTTTTGCTAGTGATAAATATAAATTTCCCATTAGCTCTACCTGTCGATCTACAGGCTATCCACAAAAGTCTCCATACAAAGGGTAGATTAACACTTTTTAGCAAAATGTCATCCAAAATTTTTCTTTATATTAATTTTTTTTTCCATATAGCCTTTAAGTATGCTTTGAGAAAAGAAGAACGTATTGAAATCATTCTCATGGCTGGATCGTGAAGCTGTTGCGATGGAAGCAAGGTTGCGATGGACGTTAAAGTGCACCTATTATGGCTTTTCAAATATTACCTTTCATGTAGTGTTATAGAGCTGTTTGTGAATGTAAAAAAGACTGAAAAGTTTCGAAAATCAAAGGGCACCAACGGTGTTATTGACTCCCAAAAGAAGGAACGGATTCTGAACAGCTGAAATGAATCGTTAGTAATTCCAGACGTACTTCCTGTACTAACCTACGTAGGTTTGTAACAAAAAGCCCCACCTCTGGTCTTCATTGGCTGCTCGCGAACAGCTGCTCCTTTTCTACACACGCTGACAGCGGTAGACCAGTCAGAGCAGAGTATACACTCTGAAAGGAGGATATTAGAAGGAATCCTTTAGAACGGATCATTGAACGAGTCGTTTGTGACTCTGGGGGGGTGGGGGGGGGAACAATGGTAATGCTGCAGTTTAAATTATGAGCACATTTAAAGTGTTTTTTGACCCTTGGATGCATGTAAATCTATTGTATGAGACCTTAAACAAAATTAGACACATTTTCAAAACTAGAGTATGTGTGCTTTAAGAGGAAACATGGCGCGCACATCTCACACCACACTGATTCCATACTTAACAAATTCAGAAAGACTGGAAGTGTTGCGGACCAACCGAGAAGTGGACGTCCACAAACATCCACTGACGAAGTCACAACCGACGTGGTAGGTGTGGCAAACACACCCCTACGTATGGAGACTTTTGGGACACCCTGTAGTTTTGTAGTTATTAATTGCTCTGCTGTTTATGTGCTAATGTTACCTACAGTAAATATCGTACATTTACACAGTAAATCAGTAAGTGAACTCGTTTTGCATTTTGTACGTTTACAAATCTACAGTTTTAGTGAGCAGTTTTTTTTTTTTTTCCGTAATAACATAGTACACCATGGGTAACAACACTGATTAAGCATGGTAGTGTGGGAAAGATGGTGACATGGTGACACTTCCACTTTAGTCATTATTCATGCGTATTCATAGCATGAGGGTAAAGGTGTAGAGATTAGTGGTGGTTTCCTGGATGTTTAAACCACATTAAACAACGTCATTTTTTTTTTAATTTAATTTTCGAGATTACACATTTTGACATGAAATCAACTCTGTAAAGCTCAGCGTTAGCACTGACACAAAGTCCTCCTCTTGGCGAATACTGTATGCTAATGTAAATCTGTCTGTAATGTCAAATCCTGTCTGTAAATCTAAAAATCTGTCGTAAGGGGTCTGTATTGTGGCTCGAATTAGTGATGGAAATTGTGAATAGTAAAGGAAAATGGAACGACTAAGTGCGTGTAGATGAAAGCAGAGGAAGGCCGCTTTTTCTCGGTTGAATTAAGGGATTACCTTCTCGAGGATGAGGCTGCCCCGTTTTTCTTTTTTCTTCAGAGCACGGGAAAACACACAAGAAATGCCTTTTGTGTTCCGTTTTGAGGGCGGTAGCTGCTTTTACACTGATTTTAAAGGAAAAACTAATTGATGGGCGTGTGAGTGAGTGAGGGAGAGAGATGGAGAGAGAGTCTGGTTTTGAAAAGTCATAGGTTTAAAAGCAAGTGAATGTTTGATGGGGGGGGAGCCCAGCCATGGATTATTTACAAGAATAAAAAAATGTGTTTTTCTTTATGAATCTCTCACGATGTTACGAAGCTGCTAGTGATGTAGGTAATGTGACGTCTCACGAAATTTTCTGTCTACGAAATGCAGACAAGATTTTCTTTAGCCTCCAATGTCAGAATGGAAACAGACAGGAGAAAGCCAATGAACAGTGGGGATTCACATGTGGGGGGTTTTTTTTCCAGTGAGGGGGGATGGAGAGTTTGCTTTTAATCCCTCGTCCTCCCACTTCTTTTGCTTTGTCTCAGTTCCGCCCCAAAGCCACTGAAGTAGCACTATCACTCTCGCCCACGCTAATTAAAAACGCCCTCCTCCGCTCACCGCCAAGCTCACAAATTCTACTACAATTGTTTACGGCTTATTGTGCCATTTTTTTAATTAAAAATATTTCTTCCTCTTCTTCGTCATCTAATTCTACTGATACCTCTTCTTCTGTGTTCCTTGTTCTTGATCTTTTCCGTTTTCTTCTTCTTCTTCTCCTGCTCCTGCTTTTTCTCTTGTTGGGGTTTCAGGCTTTTTCTTCCTTTTCTTCACCTTCACCTCATCATCAGCATCTTCTTCCTTGTCGTTTTGTCTTCTTTTGTTGTACTGTTTCTCTGGCCATCCACGCTGTTGCTCCACTGTTTATCACACTCACCTGTTCTGCATTCCCCCCTTGATTAATGTCCCCATTTAAGTCCGGATATTCCATTGTATAGTTGCCAAGTCTCTGTCCCATGTTGTGTATTTTACGTGACATGTTTTTACTTCTCGTCCTGCACAGGTTGTCTCCACCACTATGTGACAGAAAGCTGACGGAGCTCGCATCTGCGTTGTTTGTAAATTTGCAGTAACACAGTGTGTAATCCGTGTGTGCAGGCTTTACTTATCCAGGCTTGATTATAGAGGTGTGTGCAGGACTCTTTTTGAACAAGTGGCCGAATGTCTGTAGGATTTATATGGAATTATACGGGTCAAAGTCACAGCAAGGTCAAATGTCTGAAATAGTTTCTCTTCAATAGCTGCCTTCCTGTTCGTCATACAGAGATGTTACTTTTTTTTGGCTAGCTACGATTTTTGCCTTAGGTCGAGATTCAAGATTCTCGTTAGCACGATATCTCAAGAACAAGTAGTTGAACGTGTGTAGGATTTATATGGAATCATCACTGTAACCAAGAGATTAACTGTTTAGATTTTGGAATTGATCCAAACAAGTTCAAGTCATGTGGCTTTTATTGTCATTTCGGCCATATACAGCTGGTAGAGTACACAGTGAAACGAAACAACGTTCCTCCAGGACCATGGTGCTACATAAAACAACACACTAACCACATGAGACAACACAGAACTTAAATAAGACCTACACATTCTACACAAAGTGCACATGCAGACATGTGCTAACAACACAGGACAGTACAATACTACTAAAACAGGACAACAGTGTCAAGGTCACGGCAAGGTCAAAAAACAAAACACTGAAATAGTTTTTCTTTAATAGTTTCCTTAATGTTTGTCATACAAAGATGTTACATACACCTTCATGATCAGGAACACAAGACCAGTTTTCATCGCTATTGATTTTTGGTATCGGTCTGCCCGCACGTCCATCCATCAGTGTGTCTGTGCGTCTGTGAAGGAGATTCTCACTAGTGCGATATCTCAAGAACATGTGGTTGAATGTTGTTAGGAATTATCATTGTAACCAGCAGATGAACTGATTCGAGTTTGGAATTGATCCAAACAGCGTCAAGGTCAAATGTCTAAAATAGTTTTTCTTCAATATCTTCATGGTTGAAGTGTGTATATATATATATATATATATATATATATATATATATATATATATATATATATATATATATATAAATAAAATGAGTAACATGTAACAAGGAGATGAATGAAGACAGTAAACGCCCCTTGGAGCGCTGGAGCCCTTGTTAATCGGCGTAGCCTTTTTGTCCTGTGAGTATTATACCTATATCAATGCCCACTCCCACCTGCATGACAGGAAAGAGTGCTCGCTGCTACAACTCCCGGATGACCCCAGTCCCTATGTACACTTCTAGCATGATATTTGACACCACTGTCGACACATGCTGCCAGACATCAAACATCGATAGGAATGTTTCATGCTCATCCGTTTGTATGTGTGTGTGTGTGAGCTGGCAGTCTCAGCTGGGATTCTTGGTCTCCCTTAAGCACGCGACTAATGAGCAGCATGCATTAAGAAAGAGTAGGGCCATCGTTCTTCCAAGCGTCTGCTGTGCGTCTAGATAATAACACACACTCCATCATCGGAAATGAATGGTCTGCTATGACAGATCATCATTGCTTCTCTACATCATGTGCTTCTGTGTATGATGCTTGTGTCTGGACGTGAGTGTCAGTGATGTGTGCTAACAGTGGTTTTTGAAGCTTTTCGATAAATGTGTGTGTGTGACTTCATGTGCATTTATTTATTGATTAACACTTATAGATTATGTTCAGTCAGAAATGTCGCTTTCTAAAGCACCACTTAGTATACTGTGGTGTAACACAGATCAGGAATAAAACATCATGGGAACTGTTATAGGAAAATGATCAATGACCTAATCACGAAAATAATCACAACATGTATTATGGAACGTCCTCAAGACAAATGATCACTTACTTACGTTATAGCAGCTATAAACAGTCCTTCCCTCACCAGCCTCTTTTGTCACCAGACACGTTTGTTGACGATATGCACGGCTAAAAATGAGCAATTTATGTGCATTCATGAATTGAAACAGGAGTACATGGCAAAAGACAGCACACTAGGCTTTTCTAATAGTATATTTACATTTTTTCCACATTCGAAGTAAGAAAAACGGTTGTAATGTCAGACATTTTGCAATTGCACCTTATGTTCTAAATTTTATGTTTCAAGAGAAAGAATTAAAACGATACTTCAACCAAAACATCTTTTGGATCTAATTTTTGTATGTATTTTGAGTGAGTAAATCCATCCACATACTTTTTACAACTGTAATTCCTTTCTAGAAGATATAACTTTAACATGCGTACTAGGTGGCAAAAATAAAAGCAATTGGAATTGTACTCTAATATATTTTGTATTATTTTTGACTATATGACACTTTCCACCTTTGCACATTGTTGCCATACGGCAACAATTTACCAACTACGCCCATCAACTTTTTTTTCACATTTAAAAAAAATATATATATATCTATATATTATTACTTGAACTAATTCAATTAATCCGTAAAACATTCTTTTTTTTTTGGTCTAATAGTGAAGATGATATGATATGATATATCATGTTTTTGGGCACAGTATTAATCTAAAATCAAAAGAAATGACCTGGGTCAGTGCCTTGTCCATTGCTAAATACTGTAGTGAACAGTGCATTTGGGTTCATGCTCTCGACAAAGCATCCATCGTTTCAGAATGCTGCTCCTCATCAGACCCCTGGAGAGCAGCCATGCTGTCCTTCAGTGAGTAATAAGAGCAGAGCAGAAGCACTGCCAAAGCTTTCTGGCCCATAAATCGCCCATATAACCTGTTCCTCTCCACGACAAGCCCTGTTCCATAATGGCCTAAACGTTTAGCACAAGCGGCGCTCCTAAATGCATCAAAGGGAGTGTGTCTGATGGATTAGCTTTTAAAGCCATCACAGGTCCCTCTCTCTCTCTTTCTCCCTCTCAGTCTGAAGGATGTGCCTGAGGCCCATTCTTCAGGGGAGGGTTCGTTTCTTTTTATCATCTGTCTGGTGAAAGTCGTGACGCGTCCTCAACGAATAAATCAGAGCAGTTTGGCCCCTCTTTTCTTATCTACCCAGCCCTCATATTTCTGAGTAGATGACCTGCCAGAGCCCTGCATTTGTGTGTGTATGTGTGTGTGTGTGTCTGTGTCCACTGACAGTAGAGGAGGTATTGTATCTGCATACCCACATGTGTTCAGTACAAACAACTCTGTGGTATCTGTCATAGTATCCTTGACTCAAAGACACACACACACACACACACACAGAGAGAGAAAGAGAGAGAGCTCAAATGCGCCATTGTGTTCGTGTTTAATTTTTTTACTCACTCATAGTAAAGCTATGTAAGCAACTATGTTAACCTTCATCAGCTCCAGTCTGCATTTTGGCCTCGTAATCAAGCTAACTAAATACAACATAAGCTGTTGTACTCGTATTTATAACGCAGTAATGAACCTACACATCTTTCTTCCAGTTCTTAAACACATTAAAAAACAAGTAAACAGTAAAGCACACTTCCTTTTCAGACCAAAAAGAAAACTAGGCGTGTGAACAAATTCCCTATACAAAGGCATTCAGACATGAATGAACCTAGAATTTTATACTGCCATAGACAGAACAGAAACATTATCAGTAGAGCTATGCATTTGTAGCACATAAACCACCAAAGGCTTTTCTTAAGCAATGGAAAGCACAGAGAAGCTGAGTTATAATTGTAACAAAGTTTAATGCTTAATATTTTCCATAAGTTTTGTATTGTTTTTTTTGTTGTTGTTGTTTTTTTACTTGACAGATTTGTTTTCTAGTTGCTGATGTTTTTTTATTTACATTACTTAGGCATCCTGGGATCCATTATTGTCCTCACACAGAAATAATAACCTAGGGTACACCATATGGATATGACACACTCATGCTGCATCACACTACATACCTACCTAGTAAGTAGGGTTGTCACGATACCATATAAAATATCCTACGATACTATACCAGCGGAAGTATCACAATACCATGGGATATTGTGTTAATTCATAATTCAAATCTATAAAATGAACCAAATTTTCAGAAATAACATAGATATAAATGAAAACAGACAAACCGAATTTTCCTCTCAATGCTTTATTAATGAGAATGAATAACTGGCTGTTGGAAGAACTGAAGAACAATCATACAGTTAGCAAACACCTAATTCAAAGTGCCACTTATTTGATCTATTGTTCATTGTGAGCAGTGAAATCAGGCAAATGGAAATTGTCCTCAGAGTACTAAGAAATCCTAACACGACATTAGGAATAAATAACTGCATTTGGAAACGAACTCTAAAAAAACATAAGCTCGCTTACTATCAAACATGGCTAATTTTAGTATTTACACACAGCGGATAGCATAACATTAGCTCGCTTGGTAGCAAACAGGAAATCTTTAAAGATTAAGGTAAAGAATTGAGGTTAAATGAAGTGTCACTAACCTTTGTGTATTCTGCCAAAGCAATGGGATGTGTCATTTTAGCGAAAATAGTATTAACTGCCGCACAAACATTACTTACTGCATTGACGAAAATAGCGTTTAAAAAACAATACAGTGGCATCGGCCGTATTTTGAAGCCGTAGTACCAGTATACCGTGCAATCCAAAACAAATCCACCCAAGACGAATAAGACTAGCCAGTTAATTTGGAAAGAAATGCTGCCACATAACAGGGGGAAGAGTTAGTGTGTAACACTATGATAGCTGACGCAGTGCAGTGGGTGAGCTGCATTATTGGACGATTTAATGCATGCTGGTTTGGAAGCACTGTTTTACAGTCTTATCATTTACCCTGGCTTAAACTTTTCAAGCTATCTGTCTGTTCAGTTCTCCAAGTCTGTCTGCAGTGTTCTACTTTCTGCTGTGTCTCTCCTGCTCCTGCTCCTGCTGTCTCTCCTCCTCTTATCCATTCAGTGCCTGTATGTCTCGCTGTGTTAAGCTTCTTCGTCGCTATGGCCATGTCTCTGTCTGCTCTGGTGAGCTTCATTCTAAGGCAGCACTGTGTACAGCTCTTGATTAGTGACCTACATGGCACACACGAACATGTCTAACTGTCTCTTCCACAAGCTCTTGCTCCTTCTCTCCCTCTGTATATGTTTGACTTGGAGAATTGAACAGACGGATTTAGTTTAAGCCAAAGTCAATAATAAAATGGTAAAAGAGCGCCTTCTAACATGGCATACGCTAAAGCTCTCATCAGTGCCGCAGTTTACACACACACACACACACACACACAACTGAGTGCAATCAGGTTAGTAATGAGTAGCTGATTAAGGGGGAGAGAGAAGAGAGGAGGGAAGGACGGTCAGCAAAGGAGGTGTTTCTCAATTCTTCTCTGATTTAATTGTTGAGGCAGTCGGGGTTTTATAACACCTAACCATGATGACACCCGATGAAATGTGACCCCCCTCACGTCAGACTTTTCAGCCGCTGAACACACATTATCATTATCGACTTCCTGTGTAGTTTTCAATTAGGCCCGGGATGAGCTGTCAGAACGAACATAGAGAAAGTTGTATAAATGTCTGGCATTAAAGCATATAATATAAGGTACTAGTGAGTATATAATGCACTATGTAGTAGGGTTGCCTGGTATACTGATAGTACGGTAGTATCGCGATACTAGAGCTTCAAAATACCCCCGATGGCACTGTATTTATTAAACGGTAGAATCGTCAATAAGGTAGTACTGTAAGTAATGTTGTATGTACGGCAGTTAATACTATTTTCGCTAAAACGACACAAAACACTGCTTTGGCAGAATACACAAAGGTTAGTGACACTTCATTTAACCTAAATTTTTGACCTTAATCTTTAAAGATTTCCTGTTTGCTGGTAAGTGAGCTAACGTTACACTATCCGCTGTGTGTAAATACTAAAATTAGTCGTGTTTGACAGTAAGCGATGTTCCCAATTTTAGGTTGTTTTTTTTTGGAGTTTGAATGAATGAATTCATTTATTTGTTTGTTTATTTATTATGTCCAGCTTGATCAGTGTGTAAACGGTCTTCGTTCATTTGAAAAGCCCTGTAGGATTATGAATACTTTGTCCAAAATGTCCAAGAAACGTCATACAACAGGCTTAAGTTTTACCGCATCCAGGAGTATGTCGGTCAAACACCCCAATCCCATTTTCTCCATAATTTAGTCATAGCTAATTCCCACCCTCCAGTTAGGTGTCCCCTATCACACAACAGCTAATAATCAGGGTGGGCTAAGACACGTTGTATCACCAGGATTCAAACTCGAAATCTCAGGACAGTAGGGCTTAACCCTTTTTAAGGGATGTTCTCACATCTGTCCCAGGCTCATGTACCACCTTGCTCAAGGTCATGTCTGACATTAGATTAGACTGCTGTTGCTCTTGGATACCCTGGGAATTCCGCCGTTCTCTTGTTTCCATTTTTGCGGCCTTGCATTGCCAAATGTCTGGTTTTGTCCATAATCAGAAATATCTTCCTTTAAATGATTTGGAGCTGGGCTGGAGCAGGAGGTTAATAGTGATGAAATGGCTTGTTGGGATTTTTTTTTTTTAATGCATTTTCAGCTGTAACCTACTGAATAAACCACTTTAATTCGGTGATTCAGTAATTGATTGAGATGTTATTGATCCAGATGTTATTTTTAACATCTCTGAACCTTTGCAATGATCAGTTATTCCAAGGGTTGTATGGTGGCCGAAATGTTATGAAATGAGCTCATGTCCTTTTGCTTTTGAAATGGTCCTCAGCACAATTACTTACTAGACAGATTAGCAACAGCACAACCAGTGGTTGTAGGAAAAGTATACAGAATGGTATGAAGAAGCGAGGTCGGGCCGATTTCTTTCTAGCCCAGACTGTAGATGCATGCAGTTTATCAGTGACGGCAATGTCAGGTGATTACACAGAGTGAAACACCCTCTAGAGTTGATCTCTGTTTGGGCTGATACAGTTCAGCCTCATTCACGAACACATCTGTAACACGTCATCATCAGTGATTGAGAAGGAGCATGTGAAGTACAGTAGTGAGTGTAATGAACACGAACTAGGTGGATTATTTACTCTTCTTTCCCCCAGTAGATAGATGGAGCACATATTGTCCAATCAAAATGCAAATTACACAAAAGGACAGATGAGCAAACTGCAAGTTTAGTGGGGTTATTTTTGTTTGTTTGTTTGTTTGTTTGTTTGTTTGTTATAACAAAAGGCTTTCAAATGGTCTGTTTGCCGTCTTTGGTATTCTGCAGAAACACGAACCCAAGCATGAACCAAATAGAGCATTACAGACTTGAAACACTAAAAGATCACAAATGCGTCTGCCCTGAAGTGTGTGTAATATTTTGCCCCATATCATTCTTAGTATGCTATTGATGAAACCTCATAATAAAATGCATTGCTCAACCTGTATAGTTTCATTGTTTTGTTGATTTTAGTCCACAAATCTAATATGAGGATTTTACTATTATTATTTTTTGTAGTGGTAGTAGTAGTAATAGTAGTAGTAGTGGTGGTGGTGGTGATAGGAGTAGTAGTAGTAATAGGAGTAGTAGTGGTGGTGGTAGTAGTAGGAGTAATAGTAGTAGTGGTGGTGGTGGGAGGAGTAGAAGTAGTAGGAGGAGGAGTAGTAGTAGTAGTGGTGGTGGTGGTGGTGGTGGTAGTAGTAGAAGGAGTAGGAGTGGTGGTAGTAGTAGTAGGAGGAGGAGGAGTAGTAGTAGTTGGAGTAGTAGTAGTAGTAGTAGTGGTGGTGGTGGTGGTGGTAGTAGTAGTTGGAGTAGTAGTAGTAGTAGTAGTAGTAGTGGTGGTGGTGGTAGTAGTAGTTGGAGGAGTAGTAGTGGTGGTGGTAGTAGTAGAAGGAGTAGGAGTGGTGGTGGTAGTAGTAGTTGGAGTAGTAGTAGTAGTAATGGTGGTGGTAGTAGTAGTAGTTGGAGTAGTAGTAGTAGTGGTGGTGGTGGTAGTAGTAGTTGGAGGAGTAGTAGTAGTGGTGGCGGTAGTAGTAGTAGTTGGAGGAGTAGTGGTGGTGGTAGTAGTGATGGTGGTGGTGGTAGTAGTAGTTGGAGGAGTAGTAGTAGTGGTGGTGGTGGTAGTAGTGGTGGTGGTAGTAGTAGTAGTGGTGGTGGTAGTAGTAGGAGTAGTAGTGGTGGTGGTGGTGGTGGTAGTAGTAGTTGGAGGAGTAGTGGTGGTGGTAGTAGTAGTAGTGGTGGTGGTGGTGGTAGTAGTTGGAGGAGTAGTAGTAGTAGTGGTGGTGGGAGTAGTAGTAGTAGGAGGAGGAGGAGGATGAGGAGTAGTATGTTCCAATAGGTGGGGACACAGTGGTTTAGTGGTTAGCATGTTTGCCTCACACCTCTGTGGTTGGGGGTTCGATTCCTACCTCTTCCATGTGTGTGCGGAGTTTGCATTTAAATGTCTTAAAACAATAATGACTTCTTGTTCGTTCTGTCTCTCCTTCTCAGCTCCCACCATTCTGAACGAGCTGAACTGGACGCAGGCGCTGGAGCGGGTCTTTATAGATAACAGCAGAGAGGACCCCTCACTGCGCTGGCAGGTCTTCGGAAGTGCCACCGGTGTTACCAGATACTACCCAGGTGAGTCCTAATAGGATTCATGTCAGAACCACTGTAGATATTACTACATACTAACACATCAGTTCAACAAGCCAGGCAATATTTTAGTACTCCATATAGATTTGGTGCTGCTGAATAAGTGTCTCTGGCAGCCTGAATCTGAGAGGAAGTAATCCTCTCATGCTGTTTTGTGGAAGGATTAGTCAATCATTATGGTGTTTTAATATGTTTCTCTTTAATCTTTAATTCTCTAAAAATCTTCGTTACCTCGCTTAAACCAGCTTAGTTTACATAAATGACCCATATGGAACATTAGAATTAAAATTTGGGGTTTTGCTTTTTGGGAATAAGTGCATCTAATCCATTTGAATCAAGTTTTTAAAAAAAGCACTGTATTTTTGACACACTATAAACTATAAGTGTTATTTAAGTTAATAGCGTCTTTACCTTAATATCTGATAAGACTACTCATTACATGAGTTCTACATCATCTTGTCTTTCTCTGTAGTGCAACAGACAATACATGTGTATTACAATAATTTGCAGAGAGTGTGACGCGTGTAGAACCGCCACCCTCGAGACTCCTAATCCTAGATCAGCACCACTCTTCTTAAAGTACCATTTGGATATTACAAATGGTTTCATAGACACCGATAATGTTATTCTATAAACCAGCTTTAAGAGGAAGTGATCCTAGATCAGCTCTCTTAATGCAATAAACAAAGTATAAATAAAGCCCATTAGATCTTCACAGCTTATCCACATACATATATACATTTACACAAATACTGGAATACAACCCATTCCTTATTCCACAGTTGTAGCAGGTATCATATAATTAGTTTAGCCTTTTAAATGTTTACTTCAAAAACCACATGCTCAGAAAATAGTGTTCCTCAGACAGCACAAACATGGTAAATGGTCCGCACTTATATAGCGCTTTTTTAACCTCAGCAGTTCTACAAAGCACTTTACACTGGTTCTCATTCACACACTCAAGGCGCTAACTTGCCATCGGGAGCAAATTGGGGTTTAGTGTCTTGCCCAAGGGCACTTTAGAATGTGGAGTCACGTGGGTCGGGAATCGAACCGCCAACCCTACGATTAGTGGACAACTCGCTCTACCGCCTGAGCCACATCCGCTCCAAACACGTCTGAAAGGGAGACGATGTGGACTTTAACACTTAGCACCATTCTTCTTAAAAGGCAGTGAAATAGACACAAAATGAACATAAATCAGATCAATACACCTACAGTGTACCAGACTTTCCTCAGGTTAACTCTCACTTTTCAAAAGGATGCTGATAAGACAGTGCAGTCTAAAGAGGAGCTGAACCTAGATCAGCATCCTTACTCAAAGATATGGGACAAATATAAATGATAGAGTTTAACAGCTTTACGTACACCGAGTCGTAGTCGAAGTTGGCAAGTTACATCAAAGTCATGCTGGGAAAGTTGCTCGTATTCAGAGTCGGGTTACACGGCTACTTGAGTTGATGTTCAGTGAACCCTTTCAGATTACGTACATGATCTTGTCTTTCTCTTTCTCTGCGTTTCTCTCCTTCTGTCTTTTTCTCTGTCCATCAGCTACGCCATGGAGAGCACCTAACAAGATTGACCTGTACGATGTGAGGAGACGGCCTTGGTGAGTAGAGCTTGTCACACCCTCCTCTCTACCACAGGAAAGAAAGACATTTAAACCTCAATCTCATTGTTTCCAGTGTGTGGAAACTGGTGATGTCCTGCTCAGAGGCAAGTGGGCATGCGGCGCTCAAATTACAGACTTAATTGGAACCTCACATGCTTGCTTAGCCTTAACAGCCAAGCCCGTTGCTTACAGTTTCTCCCAGTCTTGGGTCCGTATGTGTCAGCAGTGTTCAGACAATTTGTGTTTCCTGTCCTGTTGCCTCACGTAGACAAACGCGGTCACACGAACAAAGGGAGAAATAGCAGAGGCGCACACTTTGTATACAAAATCAATAGAACTATTTTTGCGCAGGCGGTTGTTCCAACAAACTTGAACACGGAGTGTCAGAAAGCATTAGCACAGCACTTGTCCTGTGGCTACGTAGTCATAATAAACGTGCTTACACTTGACAACGCTAGCCGACTCGCTAAGCTAGCTGTTGTAGGAAGAGGCCACAGTCGGCTGAGACTGGGTCTCCCAGAGCGGCAGGGTGCTAGCAACGTGCTAACAAGGATTCCTGTGACAGGATAATTAAGTTCTTGCTCAATGAGACTGTCCACTGTGCATTCACACAGGGAAAAAAAAGGAATCCCTAAATAGCTCTACAAAGCTGTTAGCACCAGCTGAGGACAGGCAACAGAAGTCGTGTCTATGTTTAATTTGCTAGCCTGCCAAAGCCAAACAGATCATTTTTTTGAAGATGTCGTGGCACTAAAACCTCAGTATGTTTTTAACATGTGCATTCAAAATAATCCAGTTTAAAGTTTTAATCTGGAAGTGAAACAATGACTACATGATCCCACATGAAGATTTATGTACTTGGCTCATTTTCTGTAACAAATATGATTTATTTCAATTATTAGGGGTATTAGGGGTGTAATACAATGTCACAGTCTGTATCTATGTGTAGTGCTCCAAATAGCCATATCTTTATCTGTATACAAATTTAAAACCAAACTGGGTGTGGCCTAAACTGGAAGGATTTTTATTTGTTTCTCATTAAGTATTGGCGCTATCACAGTGCATCCACAAACACTGGAAATAAAAATCTAGAAATGCCAGCACTGTCAACATGATCTGTGTTCTAGCAAGTCTGGCTCTCGCACTTCCTCAGCTACAGTATACCACTGGAGATCATAATTGATCTCAGCTAGTGATGTATGCAGGACTGTTTTTTAAAAAAAAATGTTTTATCTCACTCGCTATTATTATCGTTCTTATTATTTGTATGTTCCAGTGATTTCTTCTAACAAATTTAGTTGGTTCTGTTTCACAAAATATACACCAACTAGCAGCCTAATTGAAAACCACTGCAACCCTTACCAGGTGTCAGGACTATGAGACCCATCAGCCCCTGCACGTCATGAGATCACAAGCACTTGAGTCACATTAAGGGCTAATGAACACCGCTATTTTAAGTGCTGTCTTCGGTAGCCGCGTTCAAAACCGCGTACTGTGACAGTACCTACTTGCATTCGATTCAGTACCTACTGCTCGGCCGTCGATACAGTACGTACTGATCAGTATAAATGTGTAGCACGAATGCAATCCGGACCTACTACATCCACCATGTCGGCACTGTCATGTGACCTACAACTTGAAAAGAGCCTACACGCTGCCGTCCGCCATTTTTTTTATTCTGACAGCTCTTCCGTGCCAGTCCCGTTGCCTTATGGGATAGCGCAGTGTTCATTGGATCCATACTGCAGGATCTCTGTGGAAACAGTAGGTCATTCTGTTATATACAGTAGGATAGTTCTCACCAACTGTTTTATGAATAATGACAATTCGGACATACTACTCCTTTGGCGTACTGCTTTTGGCCTACTGTATAGTAGGGTAGTAGGGACATTCGGATGCAGCCCTTGTCTTGCGTTTGTCGTGTCCGCTTCATGTTCTTGTGTTTCTATGTTTGCCTCCTTCGTGTTATTCATGTCCATGCTCCTAGTGTTTGTTTTTGTGTTGCACCGATTAAACCACATCTGCACTTGCACCAGCCTCCGACTTCACTCCCTGACACCAGGCAGTTACTGAGGATGCCTGAATGAATGCAGAAAGCCTTGTGTTAAAGCACATTATGGACTTTGTATGTCCCATGAGATTCATATCTTCGTATGCAAATAAAATAAATAAATAAATAAATAAAAACCCATCTTGCGCAACTTTTTTTTTTGGTTTGCATCCCCTGATGCACACTTCTAGTCTCAACGAGGTGCCTTGTGAACCTTTCTGGAAAGCTGTAAAAACAAAAATAATAGAAACAATTACAGTTCACATCCTCATACAAAATACAGTATATGTGTATTCATTTAGAACGCATTTATCCCTTCATTCTGAATGTCCTGGTCAATGAGACATCCATTGCTTTAGTGCTCCAGGCATGAGGACATCTGATGCCATTTAAAAAGGTTCCCTATAATCTGCCCCAGTGTGTGACCTAGTGCCTGATGCTACCTGTGTACCTGAGCATGTGCCTGAGCAGTGATCTATGTCTGAGCTCGTGTTATCCTTGCAAAATATTCCCTGCCCTTTCAGAGCCCTTTTTTGCACTGTCGCTTAGCAACCCATGCCCAGCTGTGCTGATTGACAGGGGCGTGACAGGGTGCCAGTCAGGACGCGTCGGGTCACGTTTGTGTGATTATGGGCCAGCACACTGTCTCTGTGTGTTACACTCTCTGCATGACTTCTCCTGTCGCATGGGTTCAAATGATGGTTAAAGCCAACCACGTGGATGTGAGGGATCATGACAAGCCAAGCACACGTGCGAAAGAAAAAGGAACAGTCTTATAACGTATATAGACACTTGGCCATATGCAGGAGAAAACAATGTTTATCAATCAGATGATGTTCAGATTGATTTTTATTGCCCTCTCATCAGTTTAAATGTGTATAGTGGTGCAAAATATAGGCCCATAGTGCAACAGACAATGCAATGGGTTTGTATACAGAATATCATAAATTGCAAAGAGTGTGACACGTGTAGAATCACCACCCTCGAGACTCCTACTCCTAGATCAGCACCACTCTTCTTAAAATATTGTCAAGTACCATTTGGATATTACAAATGGTTTCATAGACACCGATAATGTTATTCTATAAACCAGCTTTAAGAGGAAGTGATCCTAGATCAGCTCTCTTAATGCAATAAACAAAGTATAAATAAAGCCCATTAGATCTTCACAGCTTATCCAGATACATATATACATTTACACAAATACTGGAATACAACCCATTCCTTATTCCACAGTTGTGCAAACAGGGTAAATGCATTCAGTGTTAAGGACACTTCTGCATGTGGAGTCACGTGGGTCGGGAATCGAACCGTCAGTCCTACGATTAGTGGACAACCCACTCTACTACCTGAGCCACATCTGCTCCAAACATGTCTGAAAGGGAGACGATGTGGACTTTAACACTTAGCACCACTCTTCTTAAAAGGCAGTGAAATAGACACAAAATGAACATAAATCAGATCAATACACCTACAGTGTACCAGACTTTCCTCAGGTTAACTCTCACTTTTCAAAAGGATTCTGATAAGACAGTGCAGTCTAAAGAGGAGCTGAACCTAGATCAGCATCCTTACTCAAAGATATGGGACAAATATACATGCTAGAGTTTAACAGCTTTACGTACACCGAGTCGTAGTCGAAGTTGGCAAGTTACATCAAAGTCATGCTGGGAAAGTTGCTCGTATTCAGAGTCGGGTTACACGGCTACTTGAGTTGATGTTCTGTGGACCCTTTCAGATTACAGAAATCACCTGCGTGTCGTTCACACCTCTGAGACTGCCAGATTTTTCTTGAGTAGACGCATCCGAGACAAGTTTTTTTTTTTTCCAATAGTGTCTAGACCACCAAGCACTTTGCATTTAGGCCCAAAATACAATTGGGGGACAAAAAATGTAAAGAAGAAGGAAATGTAATACAATGTAAAATCAAGAGACAGTTTAAAAATGAAAAATAAAAAAAGATTTACTATGAATTATGAATGAGAAGATGACCACATCTAAATATCCCGAAAGTCGCCGTACATAGGGGAAATTCACGCTTTTTACCAAATGTCTTCCAAAATTTTTAACACTTCATTTACGTTAGATTTTTTTTTCTCCAGATAGCCTTTAAGAATGCTTTGAGAACAGAAGAACATATTGAAATCATTTTCATGGCTGGATCGGGAAGCTGTCGCAAGGTTGTGATGGAAACATGACAAACACATCACACACCACACTGTAGTGAAAACTTATGAACAAATTCAGAAAGGCTGGAAGTGTTGCGGACCAACTGAGAAGTGGACGTACACAAACATCCACTTACGAAGGCACAACCGACATGGTGCTGGCAAACATAGTCCCCTACGTATGGAGACTTTTGGAACACCCTGTAGTATATTTCCAATATGGTGCTACATGAATAGCCCTGGTAGTAATTATCCCACTGCAAATTCAGTTCAAATTAATAATATGGTTTCTAACCTCATTATTCAGAAGCTTATAAAGTAGCAGTTAATCCAGAACTTATTATTATTATTATTATTATTATTATTATTATTTATATCACGCAATGGAGACATGTGCATGAGATGTGGACTATTTTATCAGGCTATTAATTTGTTATTTTGAGTGATCGTATAAATAATATAATGCCAGTGTGCTCTCCTGTAAAGAAAACATGACCACTGTTTTGAAGGACACGCTGACTGAGCAATCTATCTGCTACACTTACAACTTTAAGTAAGCAAAATACTTTCTCTTTTTTCATGTCTGTTGCTATGCTGCTAATTTCTCAGGTTTTAGTGCGTTTATACATGTGCATGATTGGGTATTTAGCGTTTATTTATTTATGAGTGAGTTAGCTGTTATTACTCGTGAGTGCTTTTAACCGGACCTTTGGTACTTCATTTCGTTCCAGCTCATGTACATGTGTTGGAATGACAATAAAAATCTTTGAAGTATCTTTTTTCAAATTTATGCATAATAAATCAGCTCTTGAGATAAGCAGTGTCTCCGACCGAGATGCTTTGTGGACTAAAAGGGGCAATACTGTTAATTGATGAATAGTATATATATTTTTTATGCATATAATATTGGCCTCAAATGGCATTCCATTTTTGAAAGTGTATTTATCACCCAAAACATACATTTCAGCATAATATACAGTATTGTGGTTACATCAAACTGTCAGACAGTGGTACTGGACTTAATACTGCTCCTTGCTTGAGTTGACATTGCACAAGAAAAATGGGCTTAAATACTGTACAAGACCAGAAAGGCAGAATTGGCTAAAACACACCTCTGCTTTATGCTAGCTCCACCCCTCGCATGCAGTTCTTGCACAAATCTCGGATTGTAGTTAAATCCGTGGTTACATACGGTATGAGGTCTGAATACTGTTGTGTGCCATGCCTGTATTAAATCCTCATTATGCGTTTGTAACCGGACTCTGAATACAGACCACAGACACCAACACAATACAATCCACGTGTCCTGAAAGTGTCTGGGAAATGAGACAATGTGTCTGGGTAATGAGACAAATGAGATGGTGATGTTGTTAGTGAGGTTTAGTAAAAGTTAAAAGTATACTTAGGTTGTATATACAGAGTAAACAAGCTCTAGGATAAAATACAGTAAAAACATGCGACTGTTTTAAACTGCTGATACCCTGTTTTAGTGCTTGCTCTTCTCTGAAGCGGCTTTGAAACGTTAATAATAATTGAAATTTGTTTCATAAATTAGGGCTTTGCTATAATCCGGAAGTCTTACTTAAAGGCAGTTTTAGATGAGAGGGTAATGTAATTTGCCGAATAATTAATTGAGGTTAGAATGTTAGGCTGTGCTTAGTTACGGCAGGGAGTGAGACGAGGCAGCTCTCTGAAGTCAAAAGCCATCCATAATGTCAGTAGCATAAGAAATGAATAGCCAGGGCACCACATGTGACTTATATGATATAATACAGTCGGATGGATGGATGGATGGATGGATTGATAGATAGACAGGCAGACAAAGAGATAATGATGGAAGGTGAGCGTGGTTAGAATTTTGATCAATTTGAGATTTACTTGTTTGAACTCTATGACTTTTGGCCATGTTGCACTTGGTTTGTTAGTGCATTCTCTGATGCAGGGGTTGAACAAACGTAAACAAATCTATGACCTTGTTCACACTTGGCATTAACATCCATCTCGAATGATCCAGTCACAAGCGGACAGCCGAAACTCATAGCCGTTTCCATCTGGCGTTACGAACGCGTCTCCAGTGACCACTCGGGATCAGATTTCACACACCGTCTCCCCAGGAGGAAGGATGTCACACACATTCATTACTCCTCTGTCTCCCCCTGCGTTTATTTTCAGCCAGAACTGTCACGCAAATCCTGTTTTATGTACGTGTATGAGCCGTTTTCAAACGTTTGAACCACGTGGTCTAAATGAATGAGACACAGTTAGACGCAAGAAACTATGAAAACCAGCTGCTTTCGTCTCTGCTGTTCGAGCAGTGCCCTCATCCATTAGCCTATCAGTGAAGAGTTCTGCCGTCCAGCAAGGTTTTATAAACAGTCTCATGCTGAGTGGCGTATATTCCAGCTAAGGTAACGATGCAGGCGATTAGTCTTTTGTTGCTGTCCGAGATGCATCAAGACACGTTCGTGTTCATACCGTCCCATACCATCTACAAATGTGGTTTGAGTGATCGGATCACAATGCAACTTCATGGCGCATTAGACCTCGTTCACACCTGTACACTTACAATAGGCTCACCCAGGATGCATGTGAATACCCAAAATGAACCGGCCATTTTAAACTAACCCACTGTAAGACTGTGTATTTCATCTCTAATATTTCAGTCTTTTTTAACCTTGTGATTAATGACAGCTGATGGCTGAGGATCGACATTGTGTGCATTTCACTCAAGTCAATAAGGTGTTGTTAGAGGTTGTATCGCGGAATTACTCCGAATCATTCTACAGTGTCTTTCCTAAAGTGGTTAAAACGCTGGACGACTGTTCAGTAGGTTGTAAGTTCAAGTTTGCAACGCTGCCACTGCTGATCCCTTGAGCAAGGCCTTTAACCCTGACCTGCTCAAATGTAAGTCAGCTCTGGATAAGGGTGTGTGCCAATTGCCGTAAATGTAAATTAGTCCAGAGTGAGTTAGAGTATGCTTTCTGGCACGTGCATTTCCCGTTCTCTGTCTCTTGGGAGATGGAAGAGATGGAAACAAACTGATTAGCCATCAATAACGCACGACCTTTCCCTCACTGATTTCACTCGTTACTCTGACCGGGAAAATTAATGGGCCAGTCAACAGGCTTAATTGTCTCCAGTTGCTCTCACGTTAATTATTGACATGCCTCCATTATAACCTGTGTCGGCGCTGGTTAGCGAATGAGGGCAGAAGGGAGTAGGGCAAGAGAGACAGAGAGAGCATGAGAGAGACTCCTTAAAACAACTGAGGATTTAGCAGTGAGAAAATAAGGAATTTAGCCATATAGAGAAAGGGAGAATTTTGGAGGAGAAATATCGAATCCGAGGCAATTTCTGCTACAGTAGCCAAGTGTTACAGAGACGCTATTTGAGCAGTTCAGCCCAGCCGAGCGGCCCGAAAGCAGATATTGATTTTTTTTTTTTGAGAAAAGTCAATCTGGCTCCTCAATAAATATTATGGCAGCTGCTCAAACCCACCCAGAGCCATGGCTTCAAAATGTCATAGCCAGAAACAAAATGGAGCCAGAGGCTTGGCTTATCTTTCCTTTAACCCTGTGTCTTCTCAGAGAGGTAAAGGACCAGCAGATATAATGTGCAGACGGTACAGGGGGTGGTAGTGATGGGGGTGCTACAACGTTAACCTGCAGTGTAGAGTTCATGTTAAATACTCAAAATAATATGTTGTGTTGTTTTTAGGAATCGGCACATTTTAGAGTCAAGAACAGACTTGTTTAGTGGATAGATTCCTCAACAACTATCATATAGTACAGATAAAATATCTGTTATAGGTATTCTACCACTGCATCAGTAGAGATTCTGCTGTCTATCGGCTACTCAATTGAGAAAAAGGAAATATTGAGTTTATAAATATCTATATCTATCTATCTCTCTCTCTCTCTCTCTCTCTCTATATATATATATACATATATATATATATATATATATATATATATATATATATACATATAATATATATATATATATATATATATATATATATATATATATATATATAATAAGCATGCTTTGACGGCATTCTGTACTTTTTTTAACAGTACCGTAATTTTCGGACTATTGAGCGCACCTGAATGTAAGCCGCACCCACTAACTTTAAAAAAAAAAAAAAAATTTTGTACATATAGAGGCCGCACTTGTCTATAAGCCGCAGGTGTCCACGTTGTAATATGAGATATTTACACAGAAAGATTTTTTTTACTTTTAATTAAATACGTACCGTAAATGTTTTTTTCCGAACAGTGCCTGTAACACGGCTGGTTAAAAAAATAAAAAATACAGTTGCCTACCAGGAAAAGTCATTGATCGCTATCTTCATCTTCCTCCTGCGCACTAAAACCACTAAAGTCGTCTTCTTCAGTGTCGGAATTTGACAGCCTCAGAATTACCGGTACTTCGTCACACCCTTCCTCAGTCTCTCTTTCGTTGTCGCTCTCAATGTCACTTACGTCTCGAGGCAAATTCGCCCTTGAGCTCGTGCTGTCCTCTTCATCACGCAGCAGTCCAGCCTTTCGAAACCCGTTGGTGATAGTAGATTTATTGACACGCCTCCACGCTGTTAGGATCCACTGGCAGACTTGAGCAAAAGTTGCTCTTCGCATGCTATTTCCTTCTTCGACAGCCGTCGATCGCCTTTAACTTGAAAGCTGCATCATATGCATTTCTTCGTGTGTTTTCCATGATGAGGGGGTGTGCATGAAGCGCAAAATGACTGATCTGAAGAATTTAGTGTGAGTGCGTTTGATTTAATTCGAATAGTTTCATTGGTCCACTGTGACCTGTTCGGTAATTTCATTGGTCTGATGTGACGAGGCTAAATGTTTTGGCGGCATGAAGCTCGTTAGCCCGTAAAAATCCATAAATTAGCCGCATCATTGTTTAAGCCGCAGTGTTCAAAGCGTGTGAAAAAAGTAGCGGCTTATAGTCCAGAAATTACCGTACATCAATTTGTTAGTGCGTGTGAAATGTTCCAGCAGACACTGATATACGTTTGTGATGAATTCCAACAGTGTCCTGTATTTTCCCAGAAATCTGTTTTTTTTTTTTTCATATTTATAGGAGATAAACAGAGACCTCAGTGGTCATTTGCCAACATACTGTAGATACGAACTTCTCTTTGACTAATCGAGCAAAAAATTGCGATAAATAAAAGTGAGACAACATCTTTTTCCTCCATAGCTGCTCATAACATATTCTCTTATTTTTCATCTTCATTCAGTTTTTATTTATTTAATTCAGCTGGTGAATGCAGACAAAGAGCAAAGAGTCATAAAATAATAACCCCATCAGAACGTATATACCAACACCCTAGAGTCATGCAGCCATGCTGTATCTCTCACTCACACACATACTGTCCAAACCGTAGCTTCTCTCTTACACACACACACTTGTTCAGAAATCAGCAGGTGTACAGCATGTGTGTCACCTGAGCACGTTATCTTAATGGATGAGCATAAGTAATTGGCTCATTTCTTGTGTACTAATTTTAGCAGCACCTTTGCAGCTGGGAAAAGCGAGAGAGAGAGAGAGAGAGAGAACAGAGACATTGAGAAGACGTTGAGATTCATAAATACTTGACAGGTCAAGGAGCGTAAACACAATCTCTTGTGAATGCTCTCCTCCTTTCAGAGGTATAACACTTGTTTATTTATTTATTTATGTTTATTTTACCCATGATGACCATAAAATTGGCTTCTGAATTGCAACACCTCATTTCAGGGACTGCCATGCAAAAAAAAAATTATAAAGAAAGAAAAAGCGCGTATTGACATGTCAATTCCTGCTTTTACTTCTGGGGTGTATTTCTTAGAAATGTTTTTCATCTCTGAAAACGTTGCGTTCCGTGATTTAGTTTTCCCAACCCGTCATCTAGCAAAAAAGAAGGTGGTCGTTACATATATACGTGGGACGAATTTCAAAATTCGGTAAATAATATGTCAGTATGAATGTTCTACATGAAGTGGAATACATATGCTATGGTAGTTCTATTAAAAAAATGAGTTATTGCTTTGGTTATGCTGATTTTTAAAATTTGTTTGTTTATTTTTTTCTATTTTATTAAATTCTCCATTGTTCCTTTGATTCCATTAGTGTCGGTATTGTCAATGACTACATTTACACGGACAGCAGTAATCTAATTATTGACCTTATTCTGAGAAAGACAAGATTGTGATTAAACTCTCATGAGTCGCTTTTAGAATATTCCTTTCATGTTCCCGTTTTACATGTTTTTTTTTTGTTTGTTTGTTTTTTTTTACGAAAGCTTTAAATGCAGTTAATTATTTGTCATGCCGTGGGCTGCGTCCCAAACCACACACTTACCTACTATATAGTAGCTGAGATACATGTATTTCGCCTACTATAGAGTAAGTAAGTACGCGGTTTGGGACGCAGCCGTGCTCTCTTGTTTGCCGTAAAACGGTTGAGCACTGCCATGTGTGATCGTGTCCTGTCACAAAATGTGGTGAAAACTCTCACACGACGTTAATAGTGTGATTAAGGTGTGTACATGTCTGTAACGCACGTCAATAATGCGATTAAAACAGGAATACTCCACACGTCTTAACTCGATTTGTGTTTACTTCGAGTATGACTTTATTCGGATTAAGGTCATCAATAATTGCTGTTTACATGCTAGTTTCTTAATCAGAGTATCGTCTTAATCGGGTTAATATCGGATTATTGTTGTCCATGTAAACATGTATGGGGGAAGTTGGTAAATTGCAACAGTGTGCAATGGTGGAAAATGTCGTATAGTCAAAAATAACACAAAATGTATGAGTACAAATTCCAGTTACTGCATTTTCCAGACTATAAGTTGCAGAGATTTTTATTATTGTCTGTTAAAAAAGATGTTTACCATAAGAGTTTAATGCAGGTGTTAGTTTAATGTCTGCACTCTGACTGAACCATTGCTTGTTGCTGATGAAGTTTCTTCAGTAGTACACCGTTTTTTTTACCTTTTAATGTCTCGTTTACATACTTTATTTTTAGTTTATTATGGTCCTTTTCTATCTTATTTTCTACCTATCCTTTAAAGCTACACTATTTCCAGGTGAAAGAAAATAAATATATTGTACACATTACATGTAGAAAAGATAAATGTGCCACCCCAACAACAAGGAAAGGTAGGGTTTAGATTACATTTTCATTTTTATTCTTTAGGGCCCTGGCAACACTATCAAGTCATTCATATATTGCATGTTGTTTTTCCTGTGAGTGCTGTCACATGTGATCCATCTTATCTCATGTGTTAGATTTACAAAGCAGCAGATGTCCATGATGACAAATACTAGCTAGCCACGTTAGAGCGTAGGCCACCAGCTTTTGTGTGTGTGTGTGTGTGTGTGTGTGTGTGTGTGTGCGCTGGGGGACCAGGGGACCAGGATTGCAGTGGCACCAGCCAGGCCCATCTGTGTGTCACCTGATTCGGGCACTGGGGAGTCTGTGTAATGGCTGGGAAGGAATGGCATCTCTGGGCTGTAGTGGAGGGGTAATTAAAGAGTGCAAGCCATGCAGAAACAGCACATCTGGATCCAGCAAGCTTGGGTGCAGATACTGCTGAGGTTGAGGACATCTCAGTTCAACTCTGTTTGGGTGTACGCTTGGTCGCTTAGTGGCAGTGTACTAATGATACGGAAAAAAATGATTGGTGGAAATGGTAAATTGTAAAATGTAAATATATAATGTTTTTGATCTCGTCAATTGGCCGTGAGTCGAGATCAGCTTGGGATGAATAACGTAACATGCACAGTAGTAACCCTAGTGCCATTGCAACCAACGACAACAAAGCTCTAGTAGGTTGAGATTAGTCTCAAAGTATGCTAAACATTCATCTAAAAACCCACCAGTAAAAGGGATGAATCATTTCCTTGAGTTTGAGTAAGTGACTACTTAAAATATTGACTTTTTTAACACAACATTGCCAGCCTACATGCCTAGCACACATGCTAACTGACAGTCTGTTATAGAATCCGGTTGAGATTTGATTGAGATCATCTCGTCCTGCGTGACAAGTAGTAATCTTAAAAGACGGCTGAAATCTCACGGTGTAAACCCGGCTTAAAACTGTAAAAACATGGTAATGTGATTATTTTACATAAATCACCTTTTACAGCAGACTTTTAGATTTGGGAATATAGCAGTTTTCATCCTTATATTGAATAGCCAAACTTTTTCTTTTCTTTTCGCATTAGTGAATTTATGCACTTCATGTACTGTATACATTGGAGATTAAATATTTTCAGCCCAGTTTATTATGAACTCAGGATTTGTTTTAATGCTTAATTGCTGTTTGCAATGGAAAACCCTACATACTGTCCGGAATACTGTTGAGCGTCTAATCCTTCCACCACCATGGTTCCACTATGAAGTGGAACCTCAACTCGAAAAGAAGAAGACTGTCCAGAATGATGCATAATAATGTCATGTAACGTAAATGGAGACAGATGCAGGCAGCTTTAATAAATAAATAAATAAATAAATAAATAAATCACTGCAAACAATCCAAATTGAAAAGTAGACGCAAAACAGGAACAGGCGCTCTACAAACAGGATATCATAGACTAGGCAGTGACACACGGAAGAGAGAACAAGGTCGAGGTCAAAACCTGCAAATATCAGGCAGAGAATAAACAGAGACACAAAGGAACTGAGTGTATACTTTGCACCGAACAAGGAAACACGAGAGCTGTAAATATGTACAACTAATCAAGGGCAAACTGAACACAGGTGAGAACGATCGTGACACATAAGGGAGACAAGCACTGACAAGGTGGGGGAGGAGACAGGGCATGAATCAAAATAAAAACACACATGGCTAAATAAGCAAAGACATGACAACACGCGCTCTTTGTGCTCGGCATGAGGGGGAATATTATTAATATTATATTTCATAACCCTCCTTTATTTAACATTATGAGAACATGATTAGTAAATATTGCTCGCATCATTTTAGAGCACTAGATGTTATTTATATGCAGTGGGAGGGACGATTTCACTGTTATCTGATTAGCTTTTAACAAAAAAAAAAAGAAAAGAAAAGTCAACACATGATGCTGATGATATTTCAATTCACACAGGGCTAAAAGGAAGCCTTCCTCCTACTCAGCTTGTTAGCATAATGAAGAGGCTAAAAACAATCAGTATCAGTGAACAAATTTCAGGATTTGTGGCCATGGACTTAAGAGTGGATTGCTGGATCTGACCCAGGAGGAGCGTCTTGTAGCCAACACTGCAGTTGCAATAGATCACCAAGAACTGGCTGTTAGCCATCACCATGCTCCAAAGCAGGACGTTTCAAAATGAGCAGAAAAGCTAGGGCTGGTGAAAATATTTTTCTATATTTTATTAAAAGACATCAAACGGGGGACATCCACAGGAATATCATACAGCTGGTGCAAATGATGACCGGATCAGACACAACAGCACTAGATCTAGGCAGAGCTATAGGCTAGCAGTGTTAAGTAAAAGGCTGCTGAGTGAATATATAACTGAAAAGCCTCAGGGATGCTATCGTGGCTATTTATATACCAGATGGAATAATCCATCGTTTATCAAGAAGGGAAAATTCCCTTCAACTTCAGAATGCTCAAGGGAGAACACTTTCTCCTCAAAGACTGTACGAGTCTCTGATCTTTATCTGTAATTAGCACGTTTGCCTCCCTTCTCTGGGGTTGGGGGTCCAAGTCTTGCTTTCCGCCCTGTGTGTGCAGAGGTTGCATGTTCTCCCTGTGTTTCGGGGGTTTCCACTGGGTTCTCCGGGTTTCCGATTGGCATTTACAAATTGTCCGTAGTGTGTGATGTGTCTTGTGATGGGTTGGCACCCCATCCTTGGTGTCCCCCGCCTTGTGCCTCGAGTTCACGGAGATAGGCTCCTGGCTCCCTGTAAAAATGGATGGATGGATGGATATCCTGCTTTCTCCTGCTTCAGAAGTTACCAACAAATGTATTCTCTAAATAGTGCCATAGGAAAAAGCTACACTTCTTCTATGCCAGTAGTAGCAGGACCTCCAGCACTGGTGGCCCAGGATACAGCTGAGGATCTGAACCGCAGCGGGTGTTTGCACTTCTGCACGGCCAAGCGGAAGCAGCACAGAGTGTGTTCATTCCGTCTCATTTCATCAGAGCTGATGACTTTCACAGAGGTTTATCACCTCGCGATGACTCTGTTTTATCTTCCCGATCCTCCATGTGTCCAGTGATTTAATTAGATTTATCCTACATAAGATTTGAACTGATTATATAGCTTGTCAAAATGATTGTAAATATTAAAGTCTAATTACGTATAACAGGGAACTGTGTCCTTTAAGGATTAACACCGCACTCCTCTGTTATGAGTTTTCATATGGAAAAATAGTCATTAGAGAGTAATCGCTTTTGAACCGTTCTCAAATAACAACAGCTTTCTAAGGAGGTAGGGTTTATAAGGAAATGGGTATAATTGTCTAGGATTATCAGTAGAATTAATGAAGTTGGGAATTCATTGTAAGTAATTATAGTGCTGTATTGGTGTGAATGCAATATCATCTTTCTACAAAGACTTACTGCCAAAAAAAAAAAACTGCAACACGAATTCACTGTAAAAATGAAACTATTAGGACTATTACAGTAGCAAATAGATCTAATAGTTCTTATTATGAGATTATTATCAATCAAATCTAAGATTATTCACCCTGTTTGTAGATGCTGTTTGCTCGTTACAAGCTTGAAATGTTCCTATTCTTTTGGACAATTCCCATCCTTTGCTTCTTTCTAGAAATAAATGTTTAAAATTAGAATAGAAGAAGCCTGAAATTAGTCACATGTGTCTAGACATAGGTTTAATAATCTTACATTTTGTTTATTGTAGTCTTATCATGGGTAATACTGGTAATGCTAAATCGAACTATATTGAAGATATGAAGACACATGATAAGTATGTGATTTATTTATTTGTTTGTTTATTTATTTATTTATTCGCAGACCGAAGGCTGCATCTGAGCTCAGAAAAACCCTCGCAGTGGCAAGAATTTAAAAGCGTATGTGCAGTATGCACAGGCACACCCCAGCACACACCCCCTCCGTCACACACACACGGCGGTGCGTAGAAATGAAAGATTCCACTAATTAAACTGATAAAAGTTGAGCCAACACGCTTCATGGCTACGGTGTGCCGATTTCTGAATGTCAATGCAGATCATGAGAAACTAGTGGATGGCCTAACTTTGATGTTGGACTCACTATTATCTGAAATAATTGAATTCCTGCTTCCATCTCCTCCCGCAAAAACTCCAAACATATTCAGAGTGAGGATCCTACAGTGATTCAGCTGTGTCTCTTCTCACTCACCACAGCAGTCCTCCTTCAAAGCCATGAGCCCTCGAGTGATGTTACGAGCTAGGTTTGTCTCAGAGCAAAGGGTTCATCGTGCAGGTTTCGAGGCTTGGCTGAGCAACAGAAAGCCTCTTCACATCAGGTCAGCAGGCTAATTATCATGGATGAGACCCCAGGCAATTGAGAAAGCCTCTGGAATTCTATCGTGGCCTTTCAGACAGCTCCTATGACAATTGGTTCGCTCACAATACAGACACAGTACAATATTTCCCAATTTTCCTCTGACGACAGTGATACCAAACATGATGCCTGCATCCATCAGGCTCTCAGCCCCGATTGTGTCATGCGTAATGTGTTTTTAATTGCTTACGGAAAAGTCTGTGCATCTTTTTTCCCCCCTTCTTGCTTTTTCCTCTATCCGAGTCTATATGTCACTCTCTATCGGTTGAGGACAGACACCGTTTAGGTTCTTCTTGTTTTTTCATACCGGTGCCACATATCTCTCACTGTCTGTCCTCTGTGCTGAAAATGGCTGCCTCTGTGTCACTAAGAAACAAGGCCCTCTTCCTCCAGAGCACACCGTGCTAACGCCAGCATAATGACGTGAGGAGATGGACAGACTGGCTCATATGTTTGTCTGCGGTCCGATGAGAGCCAAGCCTATCCGTTTTGGCTTTTCTTTTTTTGTTACTGTTGTCATTATAAGCAGGCAAGACGCTGATTTGTTCAGACTGCACCTTCGGTTAGCTTAGATAAACTGCAAAGGTAAAAGCAGTTCACTGCTAGGTTGCTTCATGCCTTGTAAAGGATTATGGTTCCTTTTACCATCTGGACCAATAAATCAGGTCTAGGAAGAATCTCAGGAAGACTGCAGTGAAGACAGAAAGTGAGGCAGTGAGTCGATAATAACGTCTCATATACAGTACAGTATATAATAGATATTCCCCATTCTGGCCATTCTGAAGATATACAGAATATTGTTTTGTTTTCTTCTTATTGTTTGTTCAGTTAGTGTAAGTGTCTCAGGTGTTTTCTCAGAGCCAATCTAAGAATGTTTAAAAAAAAATAAGGGCAATGCAAAACCAGTTGGTGTATGCACGTCATTAATCTATCCCATCCAAAACGGTTCTGCTGCACTGAGCACAGTTATGTGACCCTGCACAGTGTTCCATGCCAAACAGGGTCCATATGGAAGATCTGTTGAATTAAAGAGTCTCATGTAAAGACAGTTAGGTCTGGTTTTGTTGACCCAAGGAATTTGCCATCCTAAGTACTACAATATGGCATTATGTGCTGAAATGGAATAACAACTGCATATATCGCTCCTGAGTTTAAATAATCGTAGGCTAGAAGGAATACTATCAAATTAATTCAAATTCAAATTTTATTTGTCAATCACACAACCATACACAGTGTGACATGCAGTGAAATGCTTTTTACGACTGTCCGTGATATAAAATAGAATTTACATAGACCAGAATTTACTTTTATACAATTAGTAAAAGGAAATGTTTTTGTTGTTGTTGTTGTTGTTGTTTTTATTAAGTGTAACATAGTCATAGGGTGCATTCAAATCATCTTGAGCCAAGGAATCGGCGGAAAAAATTTTTGTTTCTAGGACTCACGGTTCAAAAGTTATTAACATAAACGTGAGTGCAAATTTGGGCAATTGTTGGCGCTAGAGGGATTGAGTTAGAGACTCAAATTTTGCTGCATTAACAGATCAGACTGTACTCTATCTGCGTGCCAAATTTCATAACTTTCCTGCAAGCGGTTCTATGGGCTGCCATAGACTTCCTGAGCGGAAGTATAATAATAATAATAAGAAGAAAACTAATGAAAACAAGTATAATAGTTGGTATAAAGTGTGGATATATGCAATTATTTGTGCAATGTAATACTGTGTAACATTAAGCTGAGGTAGTTGTCTTGAAATATAATAAATATTTATAAATACAGGATAAAGTGGTCACTGAAGATGAATGAATAGAAGATATAGTAACGGTATGTGCGTGGTGTGGGTGTAGTGTAGCAAGTCCAAGCTCTAGTCCTTGGTGTTGTCCTGGTTAAGGGCCCAAATTTCCTGTGCGAAGTGTTCATTATATTATGAACATTATATTATATTTGTTCATTCATCTTCAGCAAACACTTTATCCTGCTCAGGGTTGTAGTGGATTTGGAGCCTATCCCAGGAACACCCTGAATTGTGGCAGTCCATCAAAGCCACAGTGCACGCACACACACACACGCACACACACACACACACACACACACACACACACACATTCAAACCTTAGCATTGCCAATCCACTTGCATGTTTTTGGGAGGTGGGAGGAAACCGGACACCGACACAGTGAGGAACTCCACACACACAGTAACCCAAGTTTAGGACTGACCCAGCTGTGCTACCATGCCCGACTACTGAATTATCAACTTTCAAGTAATGTGCATGTCCAGTTTTTAGATGTGAACCCCCTCATCGAGATAACTTGTGACTGACTCACTGACACGCTCACATGTAGCAAGATCAAGATTATTGACAAGGGGAGCTCTTAATCAAGTAGCTTGTTGAATGGGGGGGGACGGGACTGGTATGAACCCACACCAGCTGGATTAAAACAAATGCATTTATGTTTGTGCACAAATTGAGTGAATATGATGTAAAAGGCAGAAACACTTACTCGCAAACAAACACTGCGTAGACAAACAGCGCTGTGCTTGGGTTTAATATTGAACAGATTTTTACCTTCACAGATACTTTACCTTCACTTACTCAACACAGCGTAATGATAAAAACATTCACCGACTTGCTCATGTAAGGTAATGACTTTGTGTGAATACAATGCATATATTTGTCAGCTAAGCGTCACTACCCCACTATTCAGCCCAGATCTTCACCAGGTTGTTGAGATGAGCACACAAATTTATTTTTTATTTTTTTAAACGCATCAGCAGCGGCAGGTAAAAGTGGTGTTTCACATCAATAATAACGTGTCCTTGTTCTCTGACCTCTGCTGTATAGTCTAGTGTCGGAGTCTGAGGCAACAGCTTTGTTGGTTTAGAATGTATTACATTTAAGGCCTGAAGGTAACAAGTATAGAAGTCAGTTAAATGGGTTCGCCGTATCTGAAAACCAATTTTTAGTTTCATTTCTGTGTTAACAGGTACATTCAGGGTGCCTCTTCTCCTAAAGATATGGTCATCATTGTGGATGTGTAAGTATTCCCACCACTCGCACACACACCCTCTTAAACTTATGGCAAAATCATCCACCGGCAAAGAAATCGCTGTGATGCTCTAGTGCCACCTGTTGGTTTTTAAAAAAACAACATAAAAACAAATAAAGCATTGGAGTCTCGAAACACCAATATGCTGGCCCAAATTTTTCACATCACAGTGTTATTGTGCTCCCTGAAAAATGTTTTAGTCGATATTTCCAATGAAAAATGGGATTCACTTTGTAAAATACTGTAAGAATTGCTGAAACATCTGCAGCAGTTATGGAATAGAGAGCAATACATAATAGGAATCATGTGTAAAGGGGAAAATACTGAAGGGTACTTATGGCTTATTGGGCTGAGAAAGTGGGGCTGGATGTTTATTGAAACTATACACACACACACACACAGGTGCATCTCAAAAATATTGAATATTGTTGAAAAGTACATTTTTTAACGTAATTTAACTGAAAAAGTTAAGTTTCATTTCATATATTATAGATTTATTAAACATAAAGTGAAATATTTCAAGCCTTTTTGTTTGTTTGTTTTAATCTTGATGATTACGGTTCACAGCTCATGGAAATCAAAAATCCAGTATCTCAAAATATTCGAATGAATTTATAATACAGAAATGTCGAGCTGAGAAGAGCTCTAATCAGGTAATTAACTCAAAACACCTGCAAAGGTGTCCTGAGCCTATAATATCTCAGTCTGGATCAGTACACACAACCACAATCATGGGGAAGATGAAAGTAAATGTTGCATTTCATTTGGAAATCAAGGTTCCAGAGTCTGGAGGAAGAGTTGAGAGGCACAGAATCGGAGTTGCTTGAATTCCAGTGTGAAGTTTCCACAGTCAGTGATGATTTGGGGTGCCATTTCATCTGCTGGTGTTGGTCCACTGTGTTTTCTCAAGTCGAGAATCAATGCAGCATCTACCAGGAGATTTTAGAGAACTACATGCTTCCATCTGATGACAAGCTTTATGGAGATGCTGATTTCCTTTCCAGCAGTGAGCAAAGTGCCAAAAATACTAGTAACTGGTTTTCTGACCATGATATTACTGTGCTTGACTGGCCAGCCAACTCGCCTGACCCGAACCCCATAGAGAATCTACGAGAGACACCAGACCCAACAATACAGATGAGCTGAACGCCGCTATCAAAGCAACCTGGGCTTCCAGAACACCTCAGCAGTGCCACAGGCTGATTGCCTCCATGCCACGCCGAGAGTGCATAAATTAACATACTTTTCAGAAGGTCGACATTTCTGTATTAGCATATTAGTTGAAAGCAAATACTAAATAGTGTGTTGAATGTTGCAGCTGGTTGAATGCTGAAAGCTTTCCCGTGTCACAATTCTTAAAGTAACAGCCATCAGCCAATCACGTGGCAGCAACACAACACATAAAATCATGCAGATGCCAAGATCTTCATTTAATGTTCACAACATCAGAATGGGGAAAAATGTTATTTCAGTAACTTTGATTCGATGTGGTCTGTCGTAGCCCGTACGTTTACATGGACAACAATATTCTGATATGAACCCGATTAAGACGATACTCTGATTAAGAAACTAGCATGTAAACGGCAATTATTGATGATCTTAATCCGATTAAAGTCATACTCGAAGTAAACACAAATGGAATTAATACGTGTGGAGTATTCCTGTTTTAGTCGCATTATCGACGTGTATTACAGACATGTACACACCTTATTCACACTATTAACGTCGTGTGGGAGTTTTCACCGCATTTGGTGACAGGACACGTACACACACGGCAGTGCTCAACTGTTTTACGGCAAACAACGAGAGCACGGCTGCGTCCCAAACCGTGTACTGACTTACCATATAGTAGGCGAAATACACAATTTTTAGGCTACTATATAGTAGGTAAGTATGTGGTTTCAGACGCAGCCCACGTCTATTTGCACGTATAGCATAACAAATAATTAACTGCACTTGAAGCTTTCATAAAATTAAAAATGAAACACCCAAAACTGTATACTGTCCCATAACTGAAACCAAATAAGACCAACTGTATGTCGATACGTGAAATTCTGCAGGGAACGTCGGACGGCGTGGCGCGGTGACGTAATGATGTGTGTCGTTAATCGATCTATGTTCTATAACATGTAATACAGTAACATGAAAAGAATATTCTAAAAGCGACTCGTGTAAACACCTTAATCAGAATTTTGTCTTATTCAGAATAAGGTCAATAATTAGATTACTGCTGTCCATGTAAACGTTGTCAATGTATGATGTGTTGAGTGTTCTGAGATGCTTTTCTGCTCACCATGGTTGGCCATTCTCCTCTGACCTCGCTCATCAACAAGTTGTTTCCGCCCACAGAAATGCCACTCACATAGCTGCGGTTTTTTTTCTTTCTTTCTTTTTTCTCACCATTCCGTATAACTCTACAGATTGTTGTGTGTGTGTGAAAATGCAAGGAAATCAGCAGTTTCTGAAATACTCCAAGCAGCCTGTCTGGCACCAACAACCATGCCATGATCAAAGTAACTGGGATCACACTTTTTACCTATTCTGATGTTTGATGTGAACAGTAACTGAAGCTCTTGACCTGCATCTGCATGATGTTATGCCTTGTACTGCTGCCACGTGATTGGCTGTTTGGACAGTTGCATAAATGAGCAGGGGTACACGTGTTCCTATTAAAGTGGATGGTGAGTGTCTGTTCTTTATTCTTTGCAGTTTCTCAGTAACATAAACCGCATTTTTTGTTTGTTTTAAGGGTTTTTGGGGTATTTTTACAATTATCTGCAAATTCTATGGCAAGAACTAATCTGCTGTAGAACCCTTAACAGACGGAAGCTTGATTAGCCCCAAACTGCGTTAAAGGCTTCATTCCTGGGTGAAAAAAGGTTCCAGGTGTGTTCTGTAAACCTAAAATCAGACATTATTTTCAGTGACCTACGCAAAGCAGAGCTGCTGCTTCCTATTCGTCTGGGAATTTCTCTGGTTATCCCGTTGCTTTACAGTGATTTAGGTGAAATGAAACAATCCCTCTATCCTTCAGCGAATGTGCGCTTTCAAAGACGCAAAGTTCTCTTTGCTCGTCGAAAACATGAACGAAATGCAAATACGGTTGTCTTTTCACCTAAAAATGAATGTTCCCTTACAGCGTGCTATACTGTCTGCATGTCATTATAATCAGTAACAGAAATGCAGAATAAGAGGGGAAATGTAGGGGGATTTTTAGAAGAAAAGGAAAAAAAAAAGAGAGAACTATATACCTCATCACAAGCACAACATTTATATTCAGAGACATAAGTGAAGATGACATGAACTGATTTAATCTCCACATATAATCTAGAGGTGGGGAGGAGTTTTTCAAAGCGGGCTGGTACAGTTCAGTTTGAAAATAATGGTCTGGTGTCCTCGTTGTCCTTTGCTACGACAAAGCCGTCTGAGCTCCTGAGCAGTTTTTCTGTTCAGTCCCGTTTGAACCGAGCACACCTAAATCTCCTCTGCATTTCCTGAGGTGTAGACATCACACACATCTCCTCCATTTGCTTTCGCGACGACGACTCGTGCTCGGAACTCCCGTTTGATGGACATGGCCGAGAAACGGTTACGCGGGATGCTTAGCAACAGGTGCTGCTTAGCAACAGCTTTTTGGGTCCATATGTTTTCTCGTGCTGCGATTACAAGGCAAATGGTTTGTGAGGAAAATGAAAAATGTGTGTTCTAATGACTTGTTTATGGCACACTGCCTAATGTATTTCTAATTGAAATGGCATGATTGCTGTATGCAGGGGTTTTCTTTCTAATTGTATTTGTATACAGTATGCATTGCAAGGCGCGTGTGTGTGTGTGTGTGTGTGTGTGTGTGTGTGTGTGTGTAGGAGCGGCAGTGTAAGTGGACTGACTTTGAAGTTGATGAAGACCTCTGTGATTGAGATGCTGGACACACTGTCTGATGATGATTATGTAAATGTAGCACAGGTAAGGACACACACACACAGACACATAGCATGAAGCAAATACTACCTCTCTTGAATTAAAGCACAGGTCGGTTTTCATGCCGTTTCCACACATTACACATGACCTACGTGTCCGTGCTAACAGCTGAAACGAATGTTTATTATTATTTTGTAATGACATTTCTGTGACGTTCTATAACATAAACAAGTACAAAACAAATGGAGAGTATTGTCACTTTCTAGAGTGTGTATTATAACACTGAAGTGTATATACGGTTATAAAAGCGGAAAATATAACGATCTTAACCTTTAATGCAATCCATTTTTATCTGTATAACGTATCTAACCGTAGCCACCGTCGCCTGCTTTAAAGAAAAGCGGATGTCGATTTCGATCCTTATTGAGCAGCGGAAAAGCAAACCCCCTTGAGACGAGATGACTCGAGGAAGAAACCTTGAGAGGAACCAGACTTGAAAGGGAGCCCATCCTTTTTCTGGGTGACACCGGATTATAAATCAGTACTCTTCCACAAATGTGTAGTATAGTACACACGCAGTTTGTACACATACTGAGTGTATTGAAAAGATGTTCCGTATGAGCAGGTTGTGGGTAAGAGGCCTGGGATGAGCAGATGACAGTTTTTATGATTACGGCAGCAGTTCTTAGATATAAATCTGCAGTATCAAGGTGAGATTATCCATGGGGACAGTGGTGGCTTGGCGGTTAAGGCTCTGGGTTGGGGTCGGGGGTTCAGGCCGGACTGACATTGTTGGGCCCTTAAGCAAGGTCCTTAACCCTCTGTGCTCCAGGGGCGCTGTATCATGGCTGACCCTGCGCTCTGACCCCAAATTCCTAACATGCTGGGGTATGCGAAGAGAAGAATTTCACTGTGCTGTAATGTGTATGTGATCAATAAAGACTCATTATCATTAAAGCATAAAGAGTGAATCTGGTACGTACAGGTGTCCATGTAGGATCGTCCACAACAGCAACAGCAGAAAGTGAGTTTTGAATGGTTAAGCCTTAACCCTGTAATGAAAGATGACACATGCTGTGTATTACACTGGCTCCAACTTCACTCGGTTTGCTAAAACTGAAACCAGTGTGTCGTGATCTCAGCTCTGACTGCACCCTGAGGCGAACCTAGATTACAGTATGGAATCAGTATGTGAGAGATTTATGTCGTTATTATGTCTCCATGTTACCCAGAGATATTGTTGTGACCCTTTACTTCCGTGGAGGAATCGCAGTAGACTCGTGTTTCAAAGACTTCTCGAAGATTTCTTTATTGAAAGCAATCGTAAGAACGTAGAAAAACGAATAAAATAAGGGGCTATGCTACAACTGCTGAACACGGTCTCATGTACCTCAGATATAATTACACAATGTACATTTAAAATTAGTCAAAACTCATCTAACAGAACATAAAGGGTTTATTTTATACAGCTTCATGGTGTGTTTTACAAATAAGAAATCAAACCTATGTCCATCTTCAGCTAATGTTAACTAATATTAACTAATGTATTAATTAATAAATTAACTAAGGTAAAGTATTGATTCGCTGGAGCAAGAGACACAGTACCGGTAATTGCCAAGCGGTGCCGCCGTTATTGTGCGCATCATTCCTGGTACCTGTTGCATTTCAGCTCACATTAAGAACTGCTAACACTACTCAAAACACTATAGTAACCCTAGCTAACTATTACCAATACTTCATAAGGTCTAATAAAGCTGAAATTGAACAGCCGTGGGTTTGTTTGTTTTTAATGATACATAATTCATTCGTCATTATCTCCATCACTTACAACTGTCCTGTTTCCTCTTTTCCTCGTCTTGTTTTCTCCTCTTGCGCTTCCGACTTCCTGACTCAGGTTCATTTTTTTTAAAGGAATTAAAGCTCGCGGGACTCGAGCGTGAAAGGAGGGCGCAAGAATATAATCGAGTCCTTAAACGAGACAGCGCCCCACAAAGGGGCCCTCTTTAACGGGGTTGCTGCGCGTTAATTTATGATGAGCATTTCGGATTATTTCAACGATCGATCCTCGGAGGCCCTCTCAGTATGTGGCATCCCAGGCAATTGCCTGCCCTGTAGATACGCCTCTCACTGCACCGTGTAAGCAGCATAATCTGAGCAGTTTACTGCCTTCAGCAGCGAAACCCAGACTTAAGCCATATTAAAATATGTGTAGGTATGTGCCTTATTTTCTTTATATTTCTTACATAGAAATAAAAGATCAACACTGTGTGACTTTACTATATGAATAGCCTTCCCCTTAACCCGAAAATTGTCAGTCCATGTGCAGCTTGACTTTGAAATGACTATTGAAATTCTTACAGAAATAGCTTTAAAGCGCAGAACCTTTATAAGTATGCAGAAGTAGCTCTTCTGTAGAACATAGAGTTTACTGTCCAGAGGTACACACACACACACACACACAGAGCACACCGGTGTCGTTTGAGCAATGCTCCACCTGATGCAGCAGGTGTTACTGTGCAGGTGAGTCAATGAGAACTGACAGCACTGGAGCTGTGCACGAGCACACACACAAACACGCACATGGATAAGTGCATAGATATCTGCTTTCTTCTGTGCTGAATGTACTGAACTTAGTAATTACTTTGTAATTCCCATCTAATGTGTTCTACATGCTTTTTTAAGGTTAGCATGCTCTAAACTAATTCATTCACTGCTTTGGCAGAAGATGTACAGTTTCTAAACCGAATCGATTCTGTCAGAAAGGAGAACGGTTTTAAATATGATGCTTCGCCGTAACGGTCGAGAATATCGTGTCTTTATACACGTCCAAATATTTCAAGTGTTTGGAAGAAATCCTTTTCTTCACGTTTTATTTTTTTCTTTTCTTTTTCTTTCATAGAGCACTCTACAGTACCTATCTCTCTCTCTTTTCCTCTCCTTGTCATAGTTTAACGAAAAGGCAGACGCTGTTGTCTCGTGCTTCAAGACGCTGGTCCAAGCTAATGTGAGAAACAAAAAGATCTTCAAAGACAAGGTGATGCACATGCAAGCCAAGGGGACGACGGACTACAAATCCGGCTTTCAGTTTGCCTTCGAGCAGCTGCTAAATGTAAGACTAGACACTTTCACACACAAACACACAAAATCCACACTTCACAATATCGGCTTATTTTAGATTTAGATTGAAAGTTCTGACGTTAATTACCAAACATCTGCTTACTGAATTTCCTCAGTTTGGTTAAGGGGAGGTTAAAAAAAAAATTTTAAAGGACCAACTTTTCGAACCCAAGTTCCATCCATAGACTCTTGGCTAAAACTCAGTGAACACCTCGTAGTGTCTATATTGTCCACATTCCACTTCCATGCCTTGTGACCTTAAAGCTGTAACCTACATTGTGAACAAAAATCAATTTATGAGACACCCAAATGGTGCAACAGAAACAGTTCGAGTCTCAGTGACGCCACAGCTGATCGTGACCGGGACTCAAGAGAGCAAAATTGGACGTGCCGTCAACGCTAGCCAATCACAGGCGTCTCTGAGCTCGTGTATGCAGATGAGGGTCGATAGCGCTTTTCTTCTAGTATCACAGCACAAGCAGCAGTTTGAAAAGATTGGCTTCACGTGTCTCAGAGGAAGCACATGTTTGCCCCAGCCTCGCAGCTTGGATAGCTGTTTTGTGATCAAATGTAACTAGTGGGTGGGAATTGGTGAAAGAATTAGGAGGGGGGGGGAATCTCTTTATGTTGGTTATTGTCCTTGAATACTTGTGTGAAATTGTACACAATAGTACAGCTTAAAGTTATTGGAGGGGAGGGGGTGTAAAAATGAGAAGCTTGCAGTTGGTTTCTAGAGGGTTTAAACATTTTAAAAGCAGGACATATTCAGATGGAACCTTTTGTGGTCCTAATTTATTTAATATTTAAGCAGTGTAACCCTCTGATGGTATAGGGTAAGACAATACTGTGTGTGTGTGTGTGTGTGAACATGAGTTTTGTTATATTGTGCGTCTCCAAAAAAATTATTGTATTTGTGTATACGTATATGCATAGCAGCATATGCGTCTGGGTTTTCATCATTGGTGCATGTCCACAAATCTGTGTGTGTGTGTGTGTTTGTGTGTGTTTTGGGAATCTGGCTCTCTAATAGACCCTGATGGTATGATTGATGAGAGTGGCTGCGAGGAGATGGGCTGCAGACGCACAGATGAATTTGTATTCTCTGCCTGTTTGACAGAGTGGGAGAGCGAGCCAAGCTTTCAGGCTCACTTTGTGCTCGCCTTAGCGCCCTCCAAAACTCAGCAGTCACTCTAATCGCTGCCCGAGCCAAAACTACTAAAGCATTTTAATCATTGCCCACTGCGGCGGACGCTCCTGATTGGTGGAGTGGAAAGCAGCTGAAATGCGTAATTGTAGCCGTATTATTTATCTTTATTAGAATCTTGTCAGTGATGCGGCATTGGGTGAATGTCAATGACAACTGTGATTGGACAGGAGAGAGAGAGAGAGAGGGGACTTCGAGATAGCTCTTCAGAATTAGGACAACGGGCAGCAGTTAGTCACAATCACAGGCATGTTATTAGGAAAAACACGCACTGACGCTCCGTCTCTCTAATAGACTGACATAGGGAACGATAAAAACACTGTCAGAATGATGCAGATGTACTCAAGTGTACAGTCGAGGTTTTCTCTGTTTATCTAGAGAACAGAGTCTATATTATTATTGTTAATTGTTTTCCAATTTAATCTTTTTTTCTCTCTCTCTCTCTCTCTCTGTCTCTCTCAGGAGACCAGCGCTCCAAGGGCAAACTGCAATAAGATGATAATGATGTTCACTGATGGAGGAGAGGATCGAGCTCAAGAGGTCTTCGAGAAGTACAACTGGCCCAATAAAACAGTGAGTGCGGTGCTGCCAGTCAACACCAAAGCCGAATCCCCTCTCCACATGTCCTTGGGTTGAGCTGTCCAAAATAACGTGAAAAGACTGTCTAGAAATAAGCCACTCGCTCCTGTCTCTCAATCTAATACCTAAGGATTCTCGTATAGGACACTCTTCTATAACCCTTTGCATATTGTGGATACTTGACTAATTGTTAAACAATCCCAGTCATGCACAAAGCATGGATTTACATTTGATTCAGCACACAAAGGTCTGTAGAAACAGGCATTTTTGTGCATCTTGCAAGATTTTGGATATATTGTTTATTGGGTTTAACTATGAAAATAGTACTTATTAGACATACGGTAATATTTTCAGTAATAGTTTCAGTTCAGAGCCTTACATTAAGACTTTCCTGCCCTCACAGGTTCGTGTTTTCACCTTCTCCGTGGGGCAGCATAACTACGATGTCACGCCACTACAGTGGATTGCTTGTGCCAACAAAGGTGAGTGTTTAGTGTGGGGTTTTTTTGGGTGGATCTCATAACTTCATAGGCGCCACCATGACACTTTGATCTCTACTGACTCTCCTGACTACAAATGAGCACAAATCATTTGAATAAATGTTTATTTTTGAAGCACCTGTCATCCTGAAGGTTTTCTAATTGACATCTTCTGGAGTTCAGGATCAGGGCCAGGAACACGAGGCAGGAATGCACCCGGTATAGGACACCAGTCCATCACAGGGCATCAACCGCACACGCATTCACATTTAGGGACAATTTAGCATAGTCAGTCTACCTACCAGCATGTTTTTGGAGGTGGGAAGAAACCACAGAACCCAGAGGAAACCCACACGGGCACTGAGAGGAACTCCGGATTGAAGCAGGGACGCTCCACGCACACAGGGCAGAGGTGGGGTTCAAAACCCCATCCCCATATGTGCGAGGAAAATTTGATAACCACCAAGCCCCCATGTTTCTGTCATTATTACCACCACAATTTTTTACTTGTAAAACAAATCCAAAAAAAATCTAATGATCCTAACACATCTGGACAGTATTTTCTTGTTCATGTTTTTTCGTCTTGATTCCTGGTACTCTTTTACACCAGCTTGTCCTCAGTGGCTTTTTGCATTGCTCCCTCATTCTCAGCTCTCTCCTAATGATCATTACTCACCCAGTTCTCTGATTAGTCAATTGCGAACAGTGCCAAAGTGCTCCAGAGGTCCTTCCCAGCCCCCCTCCCGCTCCCCCCCTCTCCCCCTGCAAGTTTCTAATTAATTAGGCAAAAAGGGACTGGCTTTCCGGCAATAAATGTGACTTCCCTCCATCACCAGCCAAAGCAGCTCTGACTTAAGGATTAGGTTTTTGAATGGCCATGTTCTCCACTCTAATAGCGTTCGTTGAAGGGGACTAGATTGGCACAGCAGGCTCTGAGGTTTTTCCTTAGCCT